>NC_042998.1:32720066-32875066 GCF_006345805.1 Octopus sinensis
ACACACACACCTACATACATACATTACACTTGTACACACACACACTTACATTCATACACACACACACCTACACACCTTCACTCATACATACACACATACCTACACACACACACAAACACTCACAGACACACACCCAGACATACATACACCTATACACACACGCCTACACACATACATACACACATACATAAACACACACACATACACATACACATACATATGCACACACACATATACTTACACACATGCACACACACACACACATACATACATACATACACCCACACACATACTTACACACTCCTATACGCACATACATACACACAGACATACACACATACACACTCACACATACATACACACACATGCATACACACACACACATGTACGCACATACACACACATATACGCACATACATATATACCTACACACATGCACACACACACACACACACATACGCACATGCATGCATGCATGCACACGCGCACACCTACACGCATGTACGCATACATGCAAACATGCATACACACACACGCACGTACACATACATACACACACACACATACATACACCCATACACATACATGCATCCTACACACACAGACATACACACTCACACATACATACACACACACACACTCACTCACACACCTGCATGTACGCGCACACACATGCACATACACACACTTCCACACACACACACGTACATACATACACACTCATACACATACACACACACGGACATACATCTATACACACACATACTTACATACATTCATCGGACACACTGACACCCAGACTTACACACAGACACACTCACACATCCACACACATACATACTTACACACACACTCGCAGGCGCGCGCACATACACGCTTGTGCACGTTCGCGCACGTTTGCGCACGCATACACGCGTGCATGCACCACGCTCGTGGGTACCGACTAGATCTCCTGTTCGTATCTGGGGCCGGCGCGTGTCTTTGGGTTCTCCCACGCCTGTCGCCGCGGGACCACTCTTCCATCTTCCCCTTCCCCCCTCCGCTGCAGTTTTCTTTCCTTAAACCCCTCCTCTTTGTACACACACGCACACACATGCACACACCCACTCACACACACACATTTGCATATATATATACATTACAATTACACACACTTCAAATTTACTTGCCATACACACAACTACGCACACTGGACACACACTACCACTCAACACACACACTGGCACGTTACATACGCCCCCACCCTTTCCCGCCTTCCCTTCTTCCCTCCTTCCTCCCTTTTTTTTACCACTGACCACTCACTTGAGACTTGCTATGTCATCTGTTCACCCTGCACACACTAACATATACATATTTTTTGTTTTTTTATCTCGCCTCACACACACATACACACACGCACACGCACACACTCACACATACATACACACGCACGCACACATACCTCCCTGTTTCTGATCTGCCTTTCTGACTTGCTAGGGTACCCCCACACCACTCCTTTAATTCTACTACTGCCTGCTACTAGCCACTGTCCACCATACACACACATACACACACACGCACACACTCACACACACACCCTTGTCATCTCGCACACCTTTTTTACCATTCCCTCTTTGATTCAGCTCTCCTGTTTTTAAAAATCATTTTCCTCCTTTTTTACCACTTCCATCTTTTTAGTATGTGACCTCGTGAAGACTACCTGCAATTTTTTTTTTCCTCTGTCCTCCCGTCTCGGGATCTTTCTTTCTCCTATGTTTCCGACGAAGAGCTCCGCTCGAAACGTCATACCCTCCTTCTTCCATTTTCCTGAGCGCCTAATAATAATAATACTGTAATTGTTCCACGTGTTGTTGTTTTTTCTGTTTTCCCGTTTGGATTAACCTTATATATATATATATATATATATACATACACATGTGTGTCTGTGTTTGTCCCCCAACATTGCTTGACAACTGATGCTCGTGTGTTTATATCACAGTAACTTAGCGGTTCGGCAAAAGTGACTGATAGAGTAATTACTAGGTTTACAAAGAATAAGTCCTGGGGTTGATTTGCTCGACTAAAGGCAGTGCTCCAGCATGGCCACAGCCAAATGACTGAAACAAGTAAAAGAGATTTGAACAATTAACTTTTTGAGCAAAGTGTTTAACATACGAGTTTGAAAAACTAGTAAGGAACAACTAATCGATAAATTGGTTAAAGGAGTAACTAACCCATCAACTAACAATAACAATAAAGGACCGAACCAGTGTGCGTGTTCATTATTACTGGCATAATGACCCTCCCAAGGTTCAATAGTATTTCTTTCAACACATGAAGTCACATCAAGAATCTTGCAAACCAAATACAAATACCGAACTTTGAAAAGAAGCTGAACGTTTTTAGATTTCATTATTGGCTCGATTTTGGAGTTCCAGTTGAGGCTTGTGGGATCAAGACAGTTATGGTCAAACTAGAATATCTACAAGTTGATAGCTGCAAGAAAAACAAGGGCAAGTTAAGTACAAACCATGAATAAGTGCATAGGAGTAGGTGTAGGAGTGACAGTGTGGTAAGTAGCTTGCTTACCAACCACATGGTTCTGGGTTCAGTCCCACTGCATGGCACCTTGGGCAAGTGTCTTCTACTATAGCCTCGGGCCAACCAAAACTCTTGTGAGTGGATTTGGTAGATGGAAACTGAAAGAAGCTTGTTGTATATATATATATATGTGTGTGTGTGTGTGTGTGCATGTGTTTACGTCCCCGTAACTTAGCGGTTCGGCAAAAGAGACCGATAGAATAAGTACTAGGCTTACAAAGAATAAGTCCTGGGGTCAATTTGCTTGACTAAAAGTGGTGCTCCAGCATGGCCTCAGTCAAATGACTGAAACAAGTAAAAGAGAAAAAGAGTAAGTGCTTTTAGTTGTTAGTTTTGTTTCTGAAATCTAGTCTTGGTGAAATCAACCTCATCTTTTAACTTCCCTGAATTATTGGAAAAATATTGCCAGTTACGCAGTTGAATTTGATTTAGTCAAATATACCACAGCTTCTCAAATTTTTGGCTTCGTGCCAATGCAAAAAAAAAAAAAAAATCATTAATATGATTTGTCAAAACTAACTGCTAATCTCTACATTAATAATCTTTATACAACAGCAAAATTTCCCATTTTCATTTACGTTACTTTATCTTCACTAAATTATAAGAAAAATAGAAAGAAAAAAAACCAAAAAAAATCAAAAACTATTTCAACAGTAGCATTTAATATTATTACTTCTACATTTTATTCTCATTGATCTGATAACTCATTATAAACCAATCAGAAATTTACTTCTTTATCAATAATTCAAAATTGCTTTGAATTAAAAGATCAGATTAATCTTTTGTTGAGAATTGGAGACTCTATTTGCAGAGTGAGAACCAGGAAAGCACCAAGAGAGGTTTATATTTATGGAGTTCTGTAGGTTTTGTGTTGATATCCTGATTATAAAGAAAATTGGACAGATAATTACGAATGGTTCATTTTTGATAAATTTTAATGAATAACTTATGGCTAAGAAATTGTCATAAATTAGAAAATTGTCTAAGAAATGTCCAATTAGTTAAGACTTTTTCAGTTGATGAAATGTTTTGAGGGAGTTACAAAGTAGATACTTAACTACCCAAATATCTATCTATTTCTCTCTCTCTATATATATATATATGCATATGTGTGTGGTGTGTGTGTGCATGTGTGTATGTACATGTATATAAATATACATGCACATTTATATATGTGTGATGGGTATGTGTGTGTATATATGCAAATATGTGTGTATATATATGTGTGTATGTGCATATATATATATGTGTGTGTGTATGTGTGTGTGTGTGTATGTCTGTATATAGGATGTGATGGGTAAATTATCACCATTTTATACTTTTAATTTCAAGCATTGTTTGGCTTTTTGTTGACTACACAGTATAGTAGGGTCAGTTGGGCACCATCTGTGAGAAAAACATCACCATAACAGAATTCATTCTGCCAGAAATTTGGAGATGAAATGTTGTACTGCCTGGCATTCGCAGCGGAAGTTCCAATACAAATATTTTAGAGTGTCTGGGCATCAATCTAAAGACGTGCTGAGAGTGATAAAAATCAAGCATCCAGTCAACATCATGGTGTTTGGAGTGATCACTAATGATGGCAACGTTATGCCGCCATTCATCTTCCCGAACAGCGTCAGATTCAACATGGAGGCCTACATCAAGTGCCTGGAGGAGGTAGTGCTGCTCTGGGTCAAGAGGGTGGCTGCTGGAAAACCCTATGTATAACGACAGGACTCTGCACCATGACACACAAGCAGGAGAACCCAGTCATGGCTGTCAGACAATTTCTGCAACCACATCACTCCTAACATCTGGCCACCTAACTCTCCAGACAGTAACCCCCTTGATTATTATGTGTGGGGTGCAGTTGAGTGAGAGACCAACAAAACTCTTCATAACACCAAAGATGAACTGAAGGCAAGGATTATGGCAGTATTCACCAACTTAAAACAAGGAGACCGTCCAGAAAAGCTGCAGGAGATTCCGAAGTCGTCTGGAGGCCATGGTTGAAGCCAATGGCAATTTTATTGAATAAATTTACTCTTTAGTATTTCAAGATATTTTTGTGTAATTTCGATAAATATATCTGTTAAAATGAGATGTCAGTGTTATTTTTATTTCTGTCTAATTAAGACGAGTTTATTCACAGAACCCTGTATATATATGTATGTATATATATATATATAATAATATATATATATATATATATATATATATATATATATATATATATATATAATATATATATATAATATTATATATATATACATATATATATATATATATATATACGCGTGTGTGTGTATGTAAAATTTAAACAAGGAGACCGTCCAGAAGAGTTGCAGGAGATTCCAAAGTTGTCTGGAGGCTGCGGTTGAAGCCAATGGCAATTTTATTGAATATATTTACGCTTTAGTATATCCAGATATTTTTATGTAATTTTGGTAAATGTATCTGTTAAAATGAGATGTCTGTGTTATTTTAATTTTTGTGTAACTTAGACAATTTATTCACCACACTCTATATATATATATATAGTAATATATATATTACTATATATTATATTAAATTAGAGACAAAACCACTATTATGCAAATCAAACAAAGAAAGACTTAAGCCAATAAATAAATTAATTTATATTATTTAGAAATTTAACAATTATTAAAATCCACTACGATCGTTTCACGTCTTCTTTTATCACAAAACTCGTCAAGAATATTTTGAAACCACCTGAAGAATGTCTACTACTCAAAGATGTGATAAAAGAAGGCATTAAACGATCGTAGTGGATTTTAATAATTGTTAAATTTCTAAATAATATAAATTAATTTATGTATTGGCTTAAGTCTTTCTTTGTTTGATTTGCATAATAGTGGTTTTGTCTCTAATTTAATATAATATAATATTTTACTATAAAATTGGATTCAATCCTAAATCTGATTTTTCCCTGTAAGTTTGGATTTATTCCCTAATATTTATTATTATATTACTATATATATATATAGTAATAATATGACAACAAAAGAATGAATGAGACCTCGATATTATGTAAATAGAAGAATTTATATATAAATATAATATGTGACAATTATTCAGTCGCCATAATAAAACTATGAGAGTTTTTACTTTCTCCCCTTTGGATTTTTTCCCTTTATTTAATGGTCATTCTAATAGCACTTTTGTTTGTCTTAATAACAGTCATTTACATAGTAATTTCCCTTTGTTTAACGGTCATTTTCATAGCATTTTTGTTTGTTTTAATAACTGACGAGATGCTGGAGCAGATTTCCGCCCCCACATCCGAAACTCAGAGTTTTATTATGGCAACCGAATAATTTTTACATATTATATATATATATATATATATGTATATATATAAAACTATTGACTTTCATTTATTTCTTTTGCCACATTTATCACTGACGGCATATTTGGCATTAGAAGTTTTTTCGTTTGCCCTTATTTATAAGTTGTTTATAATTTTAACCATTAAAGGTATTTTTTAATATGCTGGCCATTGATAAAATTTTTTTCGAAAAAAAAAAATTTATCCTACATTAAATATATATATATAACAAATGAAAGAAAGACAGGATTCAATTCACGAGATTGAGATTCTGTACTAATCACAATGATCATTTTGACTTATCTTGCATTGGTCCCTTGCAGGTGAGATACTATACGACTGGTTGTGGTAAATCCATCTGTGCAGATGTGTCTCATGAGGTGACTTTTGAAAGCCACCTGACGTGTCACATCTGGAAGATGGGTCAAAACGATCATTGTGACTAATAAAGAATCTTGTGAATTCCATTTTCTCTTTCTCTTGTTTGCTATGTACTTGACAGACACTGAGGTATTCCTGAGGTAGATCCAGTGGCATTTATATCCATGCCGTTGCTCAGTATGGATAGAAATGTAGCCAGAGATGATTTCAAGTAGATAATGAAAGTGCTTGAGTTAGCAAAATACCAGGTGTATACCCAAGTTTAAAAATATATATACGTGGAGACACCCCCTTCGGTCATGAATGACCAAGGGATTGCACATTAGTTATCGTCCGAGACACAAGTCTGGAAAAGGTAGTTCATAGAAGGCCACCAGTTGCCCATGCATACCAGCCTCCCCTCTCCACACCACTGATATCCAAGGGAAAGGCAACGGCCGATACAGTTTGGCACCAGTAATGTTGTAATTCAGTTCTACAGATGAGTGAAATGGAGCAATAGGAAATAAAGTGTCTTGTTCAAGAACACAACACACAGCCCGGTCTGGGAATCAAACTCACAATCTCACGATCGTAAGCTTGATGCTCTGACCACTGAGCCATGTGTATACAGTATATATCATCATCATCATCATCATCATCATCATCATCATCATCATTTAGCGTCCGCTTTCCATGCTAGCATGGGTTGGACGGTTCAACTGGGGTCTGTGAAGCCAGAAGGCTACACCAGGCTCCAGTCTGATCTGGCAGTGTTTCTACGGCTGGATGCCCTTCCTAACGCCAACCACTCCGTGAGTGTAGTGGGTGCTTTTTACGTGCCACCCACATATATATATATATATATATAATCATTAGAGATATAGCGTGAAAAATTGTTACTTTGATAAAATCAACAAATTTCATTTAGTAGTTTTTCGGCATGGAAAAGGACCATATTCGGTAAAAACTTATACAAAAAGTTTTTTTATATATAAATACAACAATAAGGGTTTAGCAACAAGTTGCTGTGGAAACATATTTTTGTAGAAAAAGGAAATAGTAGTCTTTTGGCTGCTATTTCTAAAATTTTTGGTATGTGGTCAAGCAACTTGTTGCTAAACCCTTATATTTATATATATATATATACATATAATATGGTGACAAGGTCATGTGTATGATAGATTTTGGCTGGACTTGTATTTAATTTAGATTCTATCTGAACAATTCAGTTGACTTCAACCTGAATATATGGCAATTAACAATAAATGCACACAAACATGCAAATTTTGCAATATGCATTAATTCCTGCTGAATGATACACAGGTGCAGAAATGAAACGAAGTAATTAACTGCTGAATAAAACTGGATATAAATCTTTGTTCACCTTTATTATAACTTCATTTTATATATATATATATATATATATATATATACTAGAATCTAGCAAAAACTGTCTGATGAACGGCAACGAGAAACTCAGAGTAACAGATTTTGTTGAATTTTCTGCTGCTTAAAATAAAGCATATTACTCTACCACTGGTATTTGAGTACTCTTTTTTCCACCTTGTTTCACATTTATGTGTTTACTCCGGTATATATATATATATATATATATATATATATATATATATATAAGTCAAATCTTAACTACAATTGTAGTTAAGATACCTGTGCTGGTGACACGTAAAAAGCACCGTCCGGATGTGACTGATGCCAGCGCCACCTGATTGGCATCCATGTTGGTGACACATAATAACACCAACCGATCGTGGGCGTTTGCCAGCCTCCTGTGGCACGTAAAAAGCACCCACTACACTCACGGAGTGGTTGGTGTTAGGAAGGGCATCAAGCTGTAGAAACTCTGCCATGTCAGACTGGAGCCTGGTGCAGCCTCCTGGTTTCTCAGACACCCGGTTGAACCGTCCAACCCATGCTAGCATGGAAAACGGACGTTAAGCGATGATGATGATATATATACTGTAGACAGGTGCATTTGTCATCCAAGAGTGTTCTTCATTTCCAAGAGGCCATGAAGCGATGAATAAATGACCTGCCAGGCGAAAATAATACCTTACTTGAAAACAGCTGAGTGACAGAAAGGGCGCTAGACTGTAAAAAATTTGGTCCAATAAATTCTTTTTCACTTATACCAGCATGGAAAAGTAGATGTTAAGACAGTGATAATAATGATGACTATGATGATGATATATATATGTATATATATATATATGTATAATACAATAATAAATCTCTGAATGAGATGTAAACAGTAACCGCTCAACAACGTAAAGTATACTAGCCATCTCAATATGGCTAACCACTAAGGGTGGGTGTTACTGTAGCTTTTAGTCCCAGGAGATCATCGTCTCCAGCTGGCTTTAGGCACACTTTCTGTGCCCTTATGATATTTGCAAAGGGAGGTCATCCCTCTCTCGTAAACCTAAGGTTTACGGGAGAGGGATGACCCACCCTTAGTGGTTAGCCATATTGAGATGGCTAGTATACTTTACGTTATATATAATACAGTTTTGTATTTAAGAGATGACGAATTATGTACATTAATTATGTTTGACGGATATTTGTCCTCATCTTGTTTGTTGTTAACACAATGTTTCAGCTGATATACCCTCCAGCCTTCATCATGTGTCTTGGGGAAATTTTGATCCTGGGTTCTCATTCCTAAGGTGGGAAATTGTGGAATGAAACATGCCGCCCATTCAAAATAAGGGTTGACGAACATCGCAAAGCTGTGACACTTGGAGATATTGATAAATCAGGTCTAGCTGATAATGTATGGGAAAATGGAGACCACTTTCCGCTGTGGGATGAAGTTAAAATAATAGACAGTGAACACTACTGGGAAATATGAAAACTAACAGAAGCGGCACATATGCTAGGACAACTTTCTAAGCAGACCTCGTGCAGATATGAGTAGCATATGGGAATCAGTATTAAGGAAGGATAGGAAAATATTAGATTTATAAACCCTAAAATTCACTATATAATTGCCCCCGGGCATATGTTATAGTGGTTAAGAGCATGGGCTACTAACCCCAAGATTCCAAGTTTGATTCCAAGCAGTGACCTGAATGGTAATAATAATAGTAATAATAATACGATTAACATCGAAAAATACCTTAGGAATGAGAACCCAGTTTCGAAATTTCCCCAAGACACCTGATGAAGGCTGGAGGGTATATCAGCCAAAACATTGTGTTAACAACAAACAAGATGAGGACAAATATCTGTCAAATGTAAATAATGTATATATATACATATATATATATATATATATATATATATATTATATATATATATATATATATAATATATATATATATATACATATATATATGCAAATAAATTAGGGTATCGAAATACCAGTTTGCCAGAAATAGGAGTCAGCACCCCAAAGCCATAAATTTCTCACTATAAATGAACGTGCACAGTTAATGTAGCAAATATAAGTAAACTAGGCCTTACCTTTGCAAAAACTACAAAGTAAAGAAGAGTTATCTCGGTATCAATTGATTTCACCTTCTGTGCTAAAGCACTTAGGATCATCAGCCAAGCTCACTGTATAAAGCTATTTTTCAAAATATATTCACTACACCATGCACGTCAGTTCACATGAATGTCCCTGCAACACTCAAAAGCAAGCAAAAAGTACCATTTCCTCTTCTGTAGAATTTGAGGGCTCAAAGCAAGACATGCTGTTAGACAAGTGAAGATAATTATAGTTGTGGAATAAGTAGATAGAAAAAATACTTGTGGGCCAGAGGTTTTAATATGTTAATCACTGAATTATTTGCCAATCAGTTGCATGACCTTCATTAACAACTCTTTGCATGAAACTATGTTAAAAAAAAGAAAAAGAAAAGAAGAAAATCAGTATTTTTCCTTTGTGGTTTCCATTACTTTTTCCCGTGTGTGAAACAAGTTTCCACCACAATTTTATGGAAATTAATTTGGGATATATTCAGTGTCATAAACACTTTAAAATTGTAGTCGGACAGTAACGAAATGTGTTATCTATATATTTACTATTTCAGATAATCGTTAGGTGTAAAGTAACAAATACACCTCACATCTATTAGCTGAGAAGTTAATGGCCAATGTTTGTCTTGATATTTTATTGATCTCTACACTATAATCAGCTGCCTTGGATTGGAACGTAATAAAGTACTTTTTTTCTTTTCTTAGTCATACTTTTGGGACTCGTTTATGTAAATATCTGAGAAGAATTTTTCTTCTCTAAAATTAAATGACTAAATCCTTATCCTTGAATAGGTTTTATCAAGCGGCATTTCAGATGTGGCAAACTTAATGGCCCCCCACCACCTCGTAATTATTTCAGGAATTCACGTCTTCTTATTTCATTAATAGTTCCAGAATGCATTTCTGTGGATATTCAATAAAGTTTACAAGAATGATGAGAAAGAAGAGAGGAAAGAGGAAGATAATTGTAGTGATGATGGTGATGATGATAAGAGGGATGGTGGTTAAGATACAAGTCATGAAGATAATTAGGGTCACCAACATTATAATTATCAACAAGGAGTACCACCACCATCACCGCCACCACAGGTGCACTGGCCATCAATGTTATTGTCACTACCATCATCATCACAATAATCATCAACGCTATTGTTATTATTATCCTCATCATCATCATCATCATCACAACGAATATCAATGTTATTATCACTATGATCGTCATCACGTCTCCACCATCATCATCATTGTATAAAAGAAAACTGAAGCAACCCATTCATTATGCGCCTCATTCTCTAAGAGTTAAGATAAAAACTGAAGTTACATTGATTTTGCTTTGTCCAAGACAAAGAAATGGTGAAGAAGACAAAGTGAATTTTAAGCCAAGAATTTTGCCATGAAGCATGGATTATTGGGAAATGAGTTTGGCTTCAGTATAGTATCTAACATTATAAAACATTTCTGAAAATATATGACCTTGCCCTCACGACATTGTGAGGGGTTCGCTTTGGTGAGTCCCATACTTTCTTAGTAACATTGGCCTATTGACAATGAAAAGAATTAAACTGAGAATTGTAAGCTAAGAGTTGGTTATGAACAAGAATATCACCACCATCATCGTCGTCATCATCGTGGTCGTCATCATTGTTGTCATCATCATCATCACCATCATCATCGTCATTGTCATTATTTAACATCTATGTTTGGCTTGGGTGATTTGATAAGGATCCAGTGAATCCAAGGACCACTTCATGCTCCAGTACCTACTTTGGCATGATGTTTTCAGCTGGATGCTCTTCCTAAAGCCAGCCACTTTACAATGTGTACTGGGTGCATTTTTTTATGACAACAGTACTATTGAAGTCACCTTGTTGCTTCCAAATCTACAAATGCAAAGAGGAGGGGTCATGCTATGTATGTATTTGTGTGTGTGTGTGTGTGTGTATAAAAGGGTAAAGACCACTTTCAGTCATGAATGACCATGAAATTGTACCTAAAAAGTTATCCTCCAAGGCACAAGATCAGGCAAGGTTGCTTATGATAGACAAGCCTCCATTCTCCACACTACAGATGTTATCCAAGGGTAAAGCAAAAGTTGATACAGCTTGGCACCAGTGACGTCTCAACTCATTTCTACAGCTGAGTAAACTGGAGCAACATGAAATAAAGTAGTTTTATATTTAAGAGATGAGGAATTATTTACATTATTTACATTTGATGGATATTTGTCCTCATCTTGTTTGTTGTTAACACAATGTTTTGGTTGATATACCCTCCAGCCTTCATCAGATGTCTTGCAGAAATTTCGAACCTATCTTCACATTCCTAAGGTATTTTTTGATGTTGTTGTTATTATTATTATTATTATTATTATTATTCAGGTCACTGCCTGGAATCGAACTCAGAATCTTGGGCTTAGTAGCCTACGCTCTTAACCACTATGGCCGTGGGCATGAAATAAAGTGCCTTGTTCAAGAACACAACACACAGCCCAGTCCGAGAATTGAACTCACTATCGCATCATCATGAACCTATTGCTCTGACCACTGAGCCATATGCATACAACATCATCATCAGCGGTTCAAGAATTTGGACCTGGAGATCTCCATTTCCAGTGACTTCGAGGGCCACTTCCCAGTGGTGTTGGGTGTCAACGAAGAGCCCTCGACTACAACAAGACAACCAAAGTTTTTTTTTTCCAAGGTCTGGTGTCTCCCGCCCCTAAGCCCTAGACCATCACCTAATCACCTTTACCCGTTTTGTTGCTTAACAACAACAACAACAACAGCATCATCATCATTGCTCTAGCATCCACTTTTCTGTTTGCTTGGAGTATATTGAAGCAGCTTCCTACAGCCAGATGCTTTTGCTGTCACCAACCCTCGTCAGTTTGCAGGTGAAGTAATGTCTTCTCACCTATCAGGGGTAGCATAATTTTGATGCAGTAACAAAATATTATGACATCTGTATGAAAAATTGCACTCAGCCAAGTATAAAAAAATAATTCTGCTGTTTGATTTTAATGCTTTCCTACATTAGAAATATTGGTGGAACCTTCCCACCAAAGCTTCAGACAAATGTAAAAGCACCAAATCAAATATGATAGAAACATAAAAGAGAAATAGATGTTTTTATTGAGATGTGTTGTTCAAAAGAAATGAACATTTATTTCAGAAAAGAGAACATTTCAGAATAGATGATTTTAAAGCTTTTAGTGTCTCTACTTAAACTTACAAAACTACATGTGTATCAACCATTATTTATGTTCCTGCTTATGATACTATTTATCTTAATAACAGTCTAAAAGAGATGGAGTTTGTTCAAGTTAAGTGACCAGCTAATAGCCTTCAGCAAATTCAATTTGTAAGCACAACAATATAAACCTGTAAGAACGTTCTAGAATTCAACATGCAACTCTTCTTCACAGTTGTTGTTAAACCAGTCCATTATTGGAAGAATTCAATAAAGAAAAGAACACATTCACTTCCAGATTTTCATAATTCAAATAGGTATATATGCATTAATAAAACCTTCCCTTCCATGTATTCTTGGGAAAAGGGAGCCTTGGAAAGTCATTCTTGGAGGGGTCCTGGGTAAGACTTGAAAGTGCATCAAGCAGTGGGGCTTTGGTTCTGCAGTTGCAGGGCTTCTTTCAGTTTCCATCTACCAAATCCACTCACAAGGCTTTGGTTGGTCTGAGGCTATAGTAGAAGACACTTACCCAAGGTGCTATGCAGTGGGACTGAACCTGAAACTATGTGGATGGTAAGCAAGCTACTTACCACAGAGCCACTCCTGTGCCCATATAGATATATATTTGAGTGCTTGCCTAAGATTATACAGGCTCAATACCAGATCTTTGTATGGTTTTACTGAGTTCACTAACAGGTCTGTGATGCTCTTTGATTGATCACCACGAAATTAATAAAGTTGTAAGTTGATAATAATGGATTTAGTATTTATTTCAATCTGCATAACTGTTTGAAATTAGTTATCCAATTTAGAATTTATGAAATATTCATTTAACAAGCAAACAAAATATGAAGTGAAAGTTATATAATCTAGTAAAAAGAAGCAATTAAAAATGTATGTAGTTTATTTTGAGGAATCAAAACGATGTCTTTCACTTAATATTTAATGTCTAATTAATCAATGTTAAATAGTTTTAATAATGATTGCATAAAATGGACACTCAAAAACAAACACAATATCTCGGGAATTAAATATATTTGTCTCCGTTAATATTTCTGTTTATATAAATAAGCAAAAACTGTTTGTGATGTTGTTTACTGAAACTAGAAGTAAATATATAAAGGCAAAAGTCTGTTTTTGATTTCAGATGACATTTTCTATAAAATAGTAGCAACACAGTCAATCAGGTGACAAATTCTTCTTAAGATCTGAATTCTTTGAAATATCTTTCAACTGAAAATCTTGTTAGCTACAATATTAGTTCTTGTTATAGGATTAATCAACCAGCAGCCATTGATGGTGCATCATCACCATTGTAACATTCTAATATCCATTGTGGCATAATTTGAATGGCTATACACTATCTTGCCAATTGCATTAGTCATTTATCATTTATTATGTAGGGCCAGCCATTGGTCATTTCATCATTTCTTCTCCTTTCTATGAGTAACCTTCTCAGAAAGCACATAACATACTTTCATCACGTGCATATCATACATAACAAGCATAATTTGGTGTATGGGCTTGGCCGTTGCCACCAACTGATCATGGCTGTTGCCAGCCTCCCCTGGCACCTGTGCTGGTGGCACGTAAAAAGCACCCACTACACCCACGGAGTGGTTGGTATTAGGAAGGGCATCCAGCTATAGAAATACTGCCAGATCAGACTGGAGCCTGGTGCAGCCTCCTGGCTTCCCAAACCCCAGTCGAACCATCCAACCCATGCTAGCATGGAAAATGAACATTAAACGATGATGATGATGATCTCTTAGGAAAAGATTCAAGTCCTTTTTTTGTAAAGAGTTTTAAGTTAAAATAAACAGGTAAGTTTTCAAGACTTATAATAGATAGTGTTGTTTAAATTCTGTGTCAGGTGCTTGAAGTTTTTAGTCAGTAAATTTTAAATCAGGGGCAGGAGTGACTGTGTGGTAAGTAGCTTGTTTACCAACCACATGGTTCTGGGTTCAGTCCTACTGCATGGCACCTTGGGCAAGTGTCTTCTGCTATAGCCTCGGGTCGACCAAAGCCTTATGAGTGGATTTGGTAGATGGAAACTGAAAGAAGCCCATCGTATATATATGTGTGTGTGTGTGTGTATGTTTGAATAATAATAATAATAATAATAATAATAATAATAGTGATAATAATAATAGTAAAAGGAAGAAGAACAGCAGCAGCAGCAACAACAACAACAACAGCAGCAGCAGCAGCAAAAGCAGCAACAACAACAACAACAACAACATTGAAAAATACCTTAGGAATGAGAACCCAGGTTCAAAATTTCCCCAAGACACCTAATTAAAGCTGGGGGGTATATCAACTGAAACGTTGTGTTAGCAACAAACAAGATGAGGACAAATATCCGTCAAAAGTAAATAATGTAGATGAAATTGTATTATTAACATTTTGGTCATTGCCATGTTGACCTCTAGGATTTTAACTTCTATACAATAAGCAATATATTATGGCAAATATAATTTGTACACAAAACTATCTTTTTAATCAAGTAAATATAAAGAATTGTTCAACATCTTTTGTTGTTATTTACATTTGACAGATATTTGTCCTCATCTTGTTTGTTGTTAACGTGTTTCAGCTGATACACCTTCCAGCCTTCATCAGGTGCCTTGAGGAAATTTCGAACCTGGGTTCTCAAATATCTGTCAAATGTAAATAATGTACATAATTCCTCATCTCTTAAATATAGAACTTTATTATCTAATTGGTACGGAGCCAATATTAGACTTCATTGGGGGACATATAGAGAAACTCCATCAAAATCTATGAGAACCCAGGTTCGAAATTTCCCCAAGACACCTGATGAATGTTGGAGGGTATATCAGCCAAAACATTGTGTTAAAAAACAAACAAGATGAGGAGAAATATCTGTCAAATGTAAATAATGTAAATAATGAAAATAATTCCTCATCTCTTAAATATAGAACTGTATCTTTTGTAATTGTCAATACTTTTTCAGTGACTGTACTAATAGATTATTTATCGTGGTAATCACAATATTGACCAAACTGTTGGATGTTGTTATACATCGCTGGTCACAATGTGCTTTACATTGTCTTAACCTCTAAATGATGCTACACCGCTGGCTAGGCAAACAGGCCAACATTCCCCCAGAGAAGAAGACAATTCCATCGCAGGGGTGACCCGTTTACAGCTCAGTGGACTGGAGTCACATGAAATGAAGATTTTTGCTCAAGAACACAAAGTACCACCTTGTCTGGGTACTGAACCAATTATCTAGCCATCATGAATGCAACACCTTAATTACTAAAGCCACATGCCTTCACAATGGATTACTTATACGAGTTTATTATATCTAAAATGATCTGCATAATTTATTGTATAATTTTCTTTTATAATCTGGGTGGCATGTAAAAAGTATCATTTGAGCATAGTTGATGCCAGTACCACCTGACTAGCTCCCATGCTGGTGGAACATAAAAATCACCCACTATACTCTCAGAGTGGTTGGCATTAGGAAGGGTATCCAGCTGTAGAAACCTTGCAAGATCAGATTGGAGCCTGGTGCAACCCCTGGCTTGCCAGTTCTCAATCAAATCGTCCAACCCATGCCAGCATAGAAAGCGGACGTTAAACGATGATGACGATGATGAAACTAAAGCTGTTTCTGTTTAGCTCCCCATCAGCCCTGATGAAGTAGGGTTACGCTCAAAGACATTCTAGCTGTGACCATCCCACCTGATATTCAGATACAGTGTATCTAGGACCACTCTGTGTACTGTGTTGCTCCTTTTATAAGAGACTAAGAGGGATTTTGAATAAAATTTGGCTGCTATATCCATCATGTCAAGCAACCAATTCAGAACTTAGAGTCTACATTCCTGAAAGATTGCTGTACGCATCAACTTAATACTTTATGTCAACAAGCCTTTATTTAATTTATTTTGTATTTCACAGAACGATGCCAAGACATGAGTAAAATGTAAATATGACATATTTCATTTATATTCCCACAATGCTTATAATCTGAATAAAATAGCAACAGAATTAAGTAAATCAATGCTTCAAATCTCCAATCAGATTTTTTGTACAATTGAATGTGCTTGTAATTTAATGTTTAAAATATATATTTTAGTTACTTTCAAACTGAATATTTAATCGTTATATTGATTTTCAGCTTATAAATATAAAAATTTGTATTACATTTGAATTTTTATGGATAGTAAGAACAGCATTATGAATTAAAAGAAAAAGGATTTGAAGAATGGATTATTACAAGATGTTGACACATGCTGGATCTTTGAAATATATGTAACGGTAAGTTCAAGGGTTAACATGGATCAGACATTTGAAGTTCATATAAGTTATTCAACTAAAAAAGGCTGCGAGCTGGCAGAAACGTTAGCACACCGGGCGAAATACGTAACCATATTTTGTCTGCCGTTATGTTCTGAGTTCAAATTCTGCCAAGGTCGACTTTGCCTTTCATCCTTTCGAGGTCGATAAATTAAGTACCAGTTATGCACTGGGGTCGATGTAATCAACTTAATCCGTTTGTCCCCTCTGTGTTTTTAGCACCTTGTGGGTAGTAAAGAAATAGGTATTTCGTCTGCTGTTACGTTCTGAGTTCAAATTCTGCTGAGGTTGACTTTGCCTTTTATCCTTTCGGGGTTGATTAAATAAGTACCAGTTACGCACTGGGGTCGATGTAATCGACAATCCGTTTGTCTGTCCTTGTTTGTCCCCTCTGTGTTTAGGTATTCAACTAAAATCATTAGACTATATTATAAACGTTAGCATATAATCATGCTTACAAAACTATTGATAATAGAAGTTTTGTTTTACATGATTCACTAAGGTTCAGAAAATTGATATTTAACATTAGAACTGGGAATAAGCAGTGATAAAGAAAAGTTTATACTTGAGAAAACATTGCTTGCTAACGAAAGGTCATAGTAAAATACAAAACAATTTTTTTTACACAACAACTCTTAGTTTCTCTCAGAGAACTGCAATTGAGAAAAATGTCTAGAAAATATAGATTATGATAAATGTCAATAGATCAACAAAAAAAAAATGTTAAAAAGAAAGAAAAGCTAAAAATTATTATTTACGTTCCAATAATTCAAAACAACATTAATGGAAAAGTAGCTAAGAATGAGAAAATGACTTGAAAAAAAAAAAAAATTATGGAACTATTTTATTTTTTTCATTTGCTTTTTTAAATTTACTTAATGAACAGAAAAACAGCATTGTCTGTCAAGGTAATTAAGTCTGGTTATTGTATTTTTCGTTAGTCTTCTTGCAAACCAAATTTATAGGTTATTCCTTTTTTATTATGAATTTATCCATAAGAGGATATCAAAGACAGTTCGCACATTTCTCTACCTAAGGAAGGACCTTAAAATTAAAATTATGCATCCATTTATTTTTATTTTTGAATTCACTGTTAACAATAATTTGCTTGACCTTTAATGATATTTTTAGAAAATCTTTCAACATGGACTGACGATTGACATATTAAGATAGAAAAAAAAAACAAATGAAGAGTCTCAGCCATAAATGCAATGAACTTGAACTCATGATATATTAACCGATAGTCCAATGTCTTATCCACTCACCCATTTCGTCTGTGCAAGTCTGTGTGTATTGCAGATAGATTGTAAGTACCTCTAGAACAATAAACACTTATGCTGAACTAAGTTGTATGTCCTTGATTGGTTGTCCACAGTTTTGTATTAGTCAGAAGAGGAAGTTGGTATCTATCTCTATTCTTTTACTTGTTTCAGTCATTTGTCTGTGGCCATGCTGGGGCACCACCTTTAGTCGAGCAAATCGACCCCAGGAATTATTCTTTGTAAGCCTAGTACTTACTCTATCGGTCTCTTTTGCCGAACCGCTAAGTTACGGGGACGTAAACACACCAGCATTGGTTGCCAAGCGATGTTGGGGGGACAAACACAGACACACAAACATATACACACACATACATATACATATATTCGACATGCTTCTTTCAGTTTCTGTCTACCAAATCCACTCACAAGGCTTTGGTCAGCCCGAGGCTATAGTAGAAGACACTTGCCGAATGACTTAATCCCAGTACTTATTCTATCAGTCTCCTTTGCTGAACTGCTAAGTTACGGCAACGCAAACACACCAGCATCTGTTGTCAAGCGATGTTGGGGGGACAAACACAGACACACAAACACATACACACACACACACATATATATACATATATACGACAGGCTTCTTTCAGTTTCTGTCTACCAAATCCACTCACAAGGCTTTGGTCGGCCCGAGGCTATAGTAGAAGACACTTGCCCAAGGTGCCACACAGTGGGACTGAACCCAGAACCATGTGGTTGGTAAACAAGCTACTTACCACACAGCCACTCCTACGCCTATACATAATACTACATATTTGTATTCAGAAAATTCTAAGCTTGAACGGAATTATCTTCAAAATCTGAAGCATTGAGGATAATGAGTGAAAAGGGTAAGTGAAGTACAGAATACTCAGGTCCGGAAGAGGAGTAGGAGGAGGAGGCTGATATTAGGTGGAAGAGAAGAAGGCCATAAACTATTGTTATTATAGAAGAGACAGGGAGTGAAAGCAAGTCTTTTGTGAGCCATCGTTTAGTATATTGATTAATGAGTATTTATCAGTCAATGTTACAATATAAAGTTTGAAAGGTCTCTGTGCATGCAATATAAAGTTTAAAGATTTTAAAGGCCAAACAATGCAAATAGATTTTAAGATGAGGTAACGTAAAAAGTAAGTTACCTGGTAATCTTTGGTTGTATATGTATCCAATATTTCAGGACATACAAGTCCCTTCTTCAGGGTTAAAAAGGAACTGTCCTAGGAAAGATGTTTTTTGTCAGAGATAAAATAATACTACTAATAATAATAGAATTATTTTATCCCCAACAAAAAACTTCTTTCCTAGGACAGTTCCTTTTTAACCCTGAAGAAGGGACTTGTATGTCCCGAAATATTGGATACATATACAACCAAAGATTACCAGGTAACTTACTTTTTACGTTACCTCATCTTAAAATCTATTTGCATTGTTTGGCCTTTTAAATCTTTAAACTTTATATTCCATATACAATGCTTCAAGCAAACTATAAAATCTTATATATATATGTTTTTATTATAATTTTGCAATTTACGGATCTTTTCCTTTTGAATGGCACATGTCAACACAATTTCTAGTTAACTAAACACTTTTAAACTTCGTATACTGGTAGAATGTGTTTATAAAACATCATTTTTTTCTTGGCTTTATTGAGAAAATTCTATATGTTGTAACATATTTCCACTTTAATTTCAAGCATTTCAGCAATTTTAACCAATCGCTGACCTCCATTTAGGTAAACAACATTCCGTGCTGTATGAATATGTCCGCGAAGAAAAAAGATACCCCCCCAACCCTAACTCTAACCCTAAATCTAAAATAGATTGAAATGCAATAGATCGATACTAGGGTTATAATTATGGGTGACACTTTCATTTGTCACCACTAAAAAAAAATCCCATTTTCCGTAGCTGTGTCGTATGAAATAGTCACCCGTAATTATAACCCTAGTATCGAACTATTGCATTTCAATCTATTTTAGATTTAGGGTGAGTTAGGGTTAGTTAGGGTTAAGGTTAGGGGTGGGGGAAGGGTATCTTTTTTTCTTCGCAAATGTGAATAAACCTAATCTGTTTCTTAAACGAGGGACATATTCATACAGCACGGAATGTTTTCACCCCAAATGGAGGTCAGCGATTGGTTAAAATTGCCGAAATGCTTGAAATTAAAGTGGAAATATGTTACAACATATAGAATTTTCTCAATAAAGCCAAGAAAAAAATGATGTTTTATAAACACATTCTACTAGTATACGAAGTTTAAAAGTGTTTAGTTAACTAGAAATTGTGTTGACATGTGCCGTTCAAAAGGAAAAGATCCCAATTTACTTAATCATCGGTATATTATTGTTATTTTATTTTTAATATTTCTATTATATGTAATTTTCTAGATGGTGAAATTTAATTGTTCATTTTGAATTGATAAAAGGTGGGTTTTTTTTCTAATTTATATATATATATATTATATTTTGTGAAATTTGATTTAGTATCTCTAAATTGAATTTTTCCCTGTAAGTTAGGAATAATATTCCCACAAATAATTATTAATTATTATATATATATATATGTATGTATATATATATATATATATATTATATATATATATATATATATATATATGCATATGATGAGCTGCAGATGAATTGTGTAAGTAAAATTGCATAATTTATTAACAGTGAAACAATTGTATGGGGTTAATCTATATTTTTGTTATTTTTCATTTGTCCTGCTCGCTTACGTTCATGGTGTGCTAAATTTTCTAGAGATCAATTCTTAGTGGTTGAGACCTATGCAGATCTCTTTTTAGCGTAAGGGCTTCCACATAGTGGTTCCCTCTTATATTTATGTGTATATATATATATATATATATATATATATATATATATATATATATACAATATATGGCATGGGGGTAAGATATGATCCTCTAACCTGTAAAATTTTTGCCTGCCAGTACAGAAAGCTGATGCAAAATGATGATGAAGTTGATAATATATATATTCAATACATTACATATGTATTCAGCCACTTATGTATTCAAAAGCATTGTCACTGAGTACCAGAAACAAGATATGCTAATATGTATTTAATATAGGGGTTGATAGATGGAGAAAGCAGAGGGGAGAGAGACATAGAGAGAAAGAGACAGACTGTGTACTTTTTAAGTGAGAGATTTTAAAGAAACTG
Organism: Octopus sinensis; assembly: GCF_006345805.1. Taxonomy (NCBI): domain Eukaryota; kingdom Metazoa; phylum Mollusca; class Cephalopoda; order Octopoda; family Octopodidae; genus Octopus; species Octopus sinensis. The sequence goes on from NC_042998.1 coordinate 32,741,843, forward strand.
TGATTTTGAATTCCAAAAAGAAAAAAAATATTAGTTTTTTTTATTCCTAATCAATTTTGATCACATTATGTTTTTAGAATAAGTAGATTTCGCTCTTAGAATTATTTGCTAAATTTCCTAAGATAAACACTGAACATATGTTTGAATTCATAGAACTTGCTGGCAATAGGAAAAAAAAAATGTTAGAAATGTTAAATATATCAAGATCACGTTTCTTTTAAAAAATAGATAGAATTCACTAAAATCTATTTTGTTTGGATGAAAAAACGGAAGCATAAATTATCTGTTTTTTCTGTGTATAAGCAATATAAACTCCACAGATATCCAACAAGTGATCTAATTTTATTAGACTCTCAAATAGTTTTGCTTAATTAGTCATAGTAATTTTTCAAGCCTGACAGATTCATTATTCATGTATGACTGTATCTTTAAATTTCTTATGGACACCAATCTCTTGGGAACTATTTCTAATAAGCCAAATTTAAATAAATTATAAAAGTATAACTGTGAAGGTGCATGGCTTAGTGGTTAGGGTGTTACACTCATGATTTTGATTGTCAAACCAAGTAGTATGTTGGATTCTTAAATGAAATGAAATAAGCCATTTCATGTTGTTCCAGTCTACTCAGCTGTAAATAGGTACCTCTGCAATGGACTAGTGAGGTGGTATCATAGGAAAGCTAAAACAATGGAAAGTACATTGTGACCAGCGATGTATAACATCATCCAAAAGGCTGATTGATCATGTGATTAAGCATAATTGAAAAAATATGAATGTTCAAATAAAGTTTTCTTTGCTCTTTATGTTTCTAAGCAAGAACACATTAAATAATGAACACTTGAAGTATGGAAGGTGTTTATAAACCATTTAAGAAACACACAAAAACCGTTAGATTCACTTCAACATTTAAATTTAATTTGTCAAAATATTTTCGCTGCTTTGAGACGCATATATATATATATATATATATATATATATCATCATCATCATCATCATCATCGTTTAACGTCCGTTCTCCATGCTAGCATGGGTTGGACAGTTCGACCGGGGATCTGGGAAGCCAGAAGGCTGCACCAGGCTCCAGTCTTATCTGGCAGTGTTTCTACAGCTGGATGCCCTTCCTAATGCCAACCACTCTGTGAGTGTAGTGGGTGCTTTTTACGTGCCACCTGCACAGGTGCCAGGCGAGGCTGGCAACGGCCACGGTCGGATTGGTGTATTTTATGTGCCACCGGCACGGAAGCCAGACGAGGCGGAGCTGGCATTGGCCACGAGTCGGATAGTGCTTTTTACGCCACGAGTCGGATAGTGCTTTTTACGTACCACCAGACCAGGGATCCTGGCTGGTTCAATTCGATTTCGATTTCGATTTCGCTTGCCCCAACATGTCTTCGCAAGCAAGGGGGTTGGCATGGGTGCCTGTCGTACGGTCAGATTGGTGTATTTTACGTGCCACCGGCACGGAAGCCAGGGGAGGCGGCGCTGGCATCAGCCACGAGTCGGATAGTGCTTTTTACGTACCACCAGACCAGGGATCCTGGCTGGTTCAATTCGATTTCGATTTCGCTTGCCCCAACATGTCTTCGCAAGCAAGAGGGTTGGCATGGGTGCCTGTCGTACGGTCAGATTGGTGTATTTTACGTGCCACCGGCACGGAAGCCAGTGGAGGCGGCGCTGGCATCGGCCACGAGTCGGATAGTGCTTTTTACGTACCACCAGACCAGGGATCCTGGTGGTTCAATTCGATTTCGATTTCGATTTCGCTTGCCCCAACATGTCTTCGCAAGCAAGGGGGTTGGCATGGGTGCCTGTCGTACGGTCAGATTGGTGTATTTTACGTGCCACCGGCACGGAAGCCAGTGGAGGCGGCGCTGGCATCGGCCACGAGTCGGATAGTGCTTTTTACGTACCACCAGACCAGGGATCCTGGCTGGTTCAATTCGATTTCGATTTCGCTTGCTCCAAAATGTCTTCGAAATCGAATATATATATGCATAAACAAATTCTGTACTGCATATATATGCAAAAACAATTGCAGCATGGAAGGTGTTTATAAACCATTTAAAAACACAATAACCATTAGATTCACTTCAACATTTAAATTAATTTGTCAAAATATTTTTGTTGCTTTGAGATTGCGACGTAAAGACAAACGAAATACCTATTTCTTTACTACCCACAAAGAGCTAAACACAGAGGGGACAAACAAGGACAGACATCGACCCCAGTGCGCAACTGGTACTTATTTAAGTGACCCCAAAAGGATGAAAAGCAAAGTCAACCTCGGCGGAATTTGAACTCAGAACGTAAAGACAGACGAAATATGACTATGCATTTCGCCTGGTGTGCTAACGTTTCTACCAGCTCATTGCCTTTGTGTTAGTTAATACTGAGATAATAAAAGATGGCATGTATTTTGAATGATTTGTTTTCATTAAAATGTGCCATCTGCTGTCGAATGATGTGGAGATAAGTAGGAGGAAAACGAGAATAAAGCACTTATATTGCACAGTTATGAATATTTGCCAACCTAAGAGGTTAAGGTTCCATTCACTAGATAGTTAAATCAAATTATCTAAAGCCTAAAAATAATATTTGAATGCAATAACGAGAAAGTCTCTCTTTCTACTCTACAACCAAATTTGAGGTCATCTTATTGCAGATACCACACAAAAGAATAACCGAATTGTGAGAAACTAATTTTCTCATTTCCTAAAGATATTGTAAAGTGTAAATGTGCATCCTCTTGGATTTGATGCTAACAATGAAACATATTATTGCTGTAATGCATAAAGACAATAAAATATGAAAACACACACAGTATGTTTCCATATTTTATTTCATCATCATCATCATCATCATCATCAGCGTTTAACGTCCGCTTTCCATGCTAGCATGGGTTGGGCAATTTTGACTGAGGGCTGGCGAACCAGATGGCTGCACCAGACTCCAATCTTGATCTGGCAGTGTTTCTACAGCTGGGTGCCCTTCCTGACACCAACCACTCCGAGAGTGTAGTTGGTGCTTTTTACGTGCCACCGGCACGGGGCCAGTCAGGCAGTACTGGCAATGACTTCGCTCAAATCTTTTTACACATGCCACCGGCACAGGAGAGTGTAGTGGGTGCTTTTTATGTGCCACCGGCATGGGGCCAGTCAGGCAGTACTGGCAATGACCTCGCTCAAATCTTTTTACACATGTCACTGGCACAGGAGAGTGTAGTGGGTGCTGTTTCTGTGCCACCGGAACGGAGCCAGAATCTTTTTACACATGCCACCGGCACAGGTGCCACTAAGGTGACGTTGCTAACGATCTGTTTTCAACAAATATTGTTCTGTCATATTTACATGTATTTGTTGAAACTTCCTCATGATGAATCTTCCCTTATTTTATAAGATTTCAATAAATTATGATATCATACGATTGTTCAATTACTATTATTACTGTTTGTCTGGTGGTGGATTCTCCAGGAGTAACAATGAAAAACGTTTGGCTGTTTAACCAACTGAACTCTTCTTAGATGTGGAAATAAGTAGAAGCAGTTGAGTAATTCCTAATGCATCATGTGCTCTTTAACCCTCTCTAATCTAGACCCCTAACTTTACTCTTCACCTGAAGATCCTAAACAAAAAATTCCCACGGACTTATGGTGTAGTAGCTAAGAGTACGGGATACTAACCCCAAGATTCTGAGTTCGATTCCAGGCAGTGACCTTAATAATAATAATAATAATAATAATAATAACAATTTTTTGGAGACAACAACAAAATCGTGCCTCCTCATTGATATGACTGTCCCAATCAATATAAACGTATCTGTCAAACCTACCAAAAACTGAGCAAGCATAAAGATCTTGAAATAGAAATTAACAAAATGTGGAACCGAAGACTAAAACAATGGCTGTTTTCATAGGTGCCCTGGGAATGATAGCAAAAGCAGCTGATTACTACCTAGCTCAGATACCAGGAAACCTCAAAATGGCAGAAATTCAAAAGATAGTGTTCATGGGAACTGCTCATATCCTACACAAAATACTTTCTAAGTAATCTCAAGTTTTAAAAGAAACATAATTTTCTTATGCTTTCTTAAACATTCTCTAGAACAACACTAAGTACAAAACCAAATATATGACACCCTAGGCATAACACCAACATGAATTCCAACTTGTTGTCTCTTGAGGTCTCTGGGTGAGACTTGGAGCCAACTTGTACAAATGTAAAGCTAAAGTCAAACATAAAATAATAATAATAATAATAATAATAATAATAATAATAATAATAATAATAATATCAAAATATACCTTAGGAACGAGAACCCAGGTTCGAAATTTCCCCAAGACACCCGATGAAGGCTGGAGGGTATATTAGCCGAAACGTTGAGGACAAATATCCATCAAATGTAAATAATGTAAACAGTATAAAAAATAAATAGTTGCATATACAGTTCAAGAGTAATGATTGCAGGTAGACTAATGGACAGAATCACAAAAAAAATAAAAAATTCAGGAGTATAACAATAATAGGCCTTTCTGTATTTATTCATTGCAGGTAAAGTAATGGACAAAATCATACAAAGAAAAAATTCAAGAGAATAACAGTAATAGGCCTATCTCTCAAATACAATATTTGTTCATTTGAATTGCTATTTTCCACATCATTTTCACCAGTTTGATTATCTGAATCACTGTCATTGCCTGAATAAGTATAAACTCTTTATCTGAACAATGAATACCACTGGTCAACAAAATTCAATGTATTATTATCCTCATTATGCAAGCAGACTAATTCTTCACTCCATTTGTATGCAGCACATATCAGATTTTCAGTAGATAAATGCAGATATTTACATATTTGTGGGAATGACCAAGTTTAAAATCTGCTGGATCTCACTCATAAGGGAATCTTACATTGCTTATAAACTCTATATTTGGAAGGACTCATATTAAACTCTCTTGGACTTTTGGATTTTACTCAAAGGATATTGGAATATTGCATATATGCCATTATGCCTATAAAATGGATTTACAACTTCAATACCCATACATATCTTGCATCTATTTTCTTTCCTCCACCTCACTCTCTATTTTGTATCACATCTAAACTATCTATGACTTAGCTTTCCTCTCATACCATCTCCGATGAAGGGATATTATTAACAAATATCCTAGAAACAGCTGTAAGACCTTCAATCTATAAATGCTCTAATATCTATACAGCCTTGGTTTTTTTATCTTATTACGCAAAAAATTCTTATTTATGAAATCATTTATGTATTAAATAAGGACATTATTTTTTAGAAAGTAAATGTGTTTATTGAGTTGGAAAATCATCATTATTATTCTATATTGAGTGAATACACAAAAAATGGTTCAGACAAAACAGACAAGGTTAGAACAACAGCGTTACAAACATTGTGATTTGGATTTCCTGCTGTGTTCCTGATCTGGTTGATCATGGTAAAGTGTCCAGCAGTAGTCAACCAGCATACCGTCATTCCAGAAGCCTTGGCACCATTTCTCCATAGCGCTAATGTCCTGGTGAAATCATTCACCATGTTTATCAGACACTGCTCCAAGGTTATATAAAGCTTTATATATATAGATTAACTATAATGAAACATATTACATATACTGAGATGGTTTTACAAGGACTTGAACTCAAGCTGTTACAAACATGGCTCAGCAGAATTTTATGGTAGTCAAATTATCCAATTGAATTTTGTCAGTATGTGTAACGTATACTAACTAAACCTATAAATCTATTGTGTATTATACAATGTGTGTCTTGAATAGACAAAACTCTTTCGTTTACTGAGAACTGGAAACATATTTTGTCTTCTTTGCATTAACTTAGAAATAGGAATATCATTTTCTGAACAATCAAAACATTTTTCCAGTGAGGAGAAAAAGAAAAGAAAAAACATTTTAAAGAATTGAGTAAAACCTAATGAAGCATTTTATTGAAAATATTTCAGAAGTAAGTTGATATGAAAATAGCAGAGCGAAAAAAAAAAATTGGAATATTCACAATCTTATAAATATATCATAACCATAGCAAGATAATTAAACAGAACCAAAACAAAATAAGTAAATAAAATCAGGTTTCTTTCAATCAGAACAATACAACAAAAATAAATAAATAAATAAATAAATATTCGGTAAACACTGCAACTTTCTGCGGAGGAAAAAATAAAATTATATTGGAAATTTTGTTTTCTATTAATTGTCTGAAGCTAGTTTACTACACTGCCTTTATTCTCTCCTTTATATTTCCTGGAAATTCTTCCTATTAAAAGATGCACCAGTTGATTAAAATAAAGGACTTTGTTCATATTCTTTCTGATTTTTACGTCTTTTTAGTTCCACAGCTTTTTGACTTCACACACCATTTAATTGCCTTAGAAATCCAATTCAATCTAGCTAATTCTGTGTGTATGGGTGCAAGTAAATCAAACTACGAGTGTGTGTGTGTGTGTGTGATATGTGAGGCTCTGCCTGTATCTCGTGCGAGCATCTAACCAAGCTTCATTATTGATTTAATTTTATTTCAATGGTTCTTGAAGTGCTTTCATTAGAAGATATTTTCTGCTTAGCAGTTGTTATTTCTAATAGAAGCTTGTTGTTTTAAATGCACCATGTAGGAGTAAACAATGGGCTTCATAACTTTTTTTTCCTTTTCAAATCAGTGTCTGTTGTAGAAGCTGTGCAGGCTGAAGCTCCAAGTTATATAATTAAAGTAAATTAAAGCAAATTTTGTCAAAAGCTGGTGAACCTATCAAATACAGGTGTAGTGATGTAATCTAATGATTTAGGAAATAAGTAAGAGTATACGCTCTTTATGAGTTTTACAAACATTAAATATAGGAAAGTAATATGCATCAATTGATCATCTTCTACATGTTTTTTCAGTCATTAGACAAGGTTATGCTGGGGCACAACCCTAAAGAACTTTAGTCAAACAAATCAGCCTCAGGACTTACTCTTTAAAGCCTGGTACTTATCTCTGTCTCTTTTTGCTAAGCCACTATGTTACAAGGACATAAACAAACAAACACCAATTGTCAAACAATGGTAGGAGGCAATCATGGGCACCAACAAACACATACACACTTCATAATATAAATAAATACACACACATGCACATATATATATATATATATATATATATTATATATATATATATATCATTGCCAGTGTCGCTAGACTGGCACCTTTACAGGTGGCACATAAAAAGCACCATTTGAGCATGGCCATTGCCAGTACCACCTAACTGGCCCTCGTGCCGGTGGCATGTAAAAGCACCCACTACACTCTCGGAGTGGTTGGCATTAGGAAGGGCATCCAGCTGTAGAAACTCTGCCAGATCAGATTGGAGTCTGGTTCGCCAGACCTCAGTCAATTCGTCCAACCCATGCTAGCTTGGAAAGCGGATGATATATATATATATATATATATGTATATATATATATATATAATATATATATATATATATATATAAAACGAGCTTTCAGTTTCTGTCTAACAAATCCACTCACAAGACTTTGGTCAACCTGAGTGGAAGACACTGAGTGCCATGCAGTGGGACTGAACCAAGAACTAGGTGATTGGGAAGCGAACTTCTTACCACACAACCATGCCAGCATCTGTATTGGCACTCCTCAAAGAAAATAAAGTACAAGAAAGTAACGGTTATAACTACAGCTCATCAGTTTTAATGTCTATGTAAGTGATTAGTTACCAACATTAAAAATGTGATAATAATAATAATAATAATAATAATAATAATAATAATAATAATAATAATAATTTTATGAATTACAATCACTGATATAAATTCTGGTATTACTTTGGCTATAATAATACACAAGGAATAAAATGAAATATCTAATATCCATCTAGTTGATAAATATAGTAATCAATATTCAGCTACATATGGAACTTATGGCTTGAAATCCAACATCTAAGCATAAAATCAATTTGAGACAACTATCAAATATCCAAAATATTTGAAATATTGTATAGTATTGGAATTGTCATAAAATGTTAAAGGTTATCTTAAACATCGACTTCAAAGAGAAACTCGTGACATAAAATCAGTCAGCAACAGAAAATCAGCAAACACCCTATCTCGTTCTCAATATGTAATTTGAAATTAACAGTACATAGCTTATTAAAATTGAATTTGATAAACAGGATGATTTCTGAGAGATAAATAGATTTCTGCTAGTTGAAGTGAATATCTTTTGGAAGAACTTTGAAAATGAGATCTGAAAACTACATTACATTTCATTCTGATGTATATGTCTTCATTTAAAGTAAATTAACAATTTAGAAAAGTATATGCAATGACAAGTAGAAAATAGTAATGTTTTTTTAAATTCTTTCAAAGTAATAGGCGAAGGAGTGGCTGTGTGGTAAGTAGCTTGCTTACCAACCACATGATTCCGAGTTCAGTCCCACTGCGTGGCACCTTCGGCAAGTGTCTTCTACTACAGTCTCGGGCCGACCAAAGCCTTGTGAGTGGATTTGGTAGACGGAAACTGGAAGAAGCCCGTCGTATATATGTATATGTGTATATATATATGTATGTATGTGTTTGTGTGTCTGTGTTTGTTCCCCCAACATCGCTTGACAACCGATGCTGGTGTGTTTACCTCCCTGTAACTTAGCACTTTGGTAAAAAGAAACCGATATAATAAGTACTAGGCTTACAAAGAATAAGTCCTGGGGTCGATTTGCTCGACTAAAGGCTGTGCTCCAGCATGGCCGCAGTCAAATGACTGAAACAAGTAAAAGAGTAAAGAGTAATAATAAGCTTTGCAAAGTAGGGGACTTCTTAAACTAAATAAAGAAGTATATAAAAATGCTTAATTTGGAAAACATACTGAAGGGTGCTGAAAGTTCCTGGCTTTGGGTAAGAGAAAATACAGGAGGATCGGTTAATTGTGGTTGGATTCAATGTAGTTGTGGCCGATGCCAGTGCCACCTGACTGTGGCATGCAATAAGCACCATTCATGAGTAGGTCGTTACCAGTGCCATCTGACTGGATTCCTGAGCTGGTAGCACATAAAATGCACCATCTGAACGTGGCTTATACAAGTGCCGCCTGACTGTGGTGGCATGTAGAAAGCACCAACTACACTCTCAGAGTGGTTGGCATTAGGAAGGACATCTACCTGTAGAAACATTGCCAGATCAGATTGGAGCCTGGTGCAGCCTTCTAGCTTGCCACTCCTCAGTAAAACCATCCAACCCATGCGAGCATGGAAAATAGACGTTAAACAATTATGATGTTGATGATGATGTATTTTCCTCTCAGATTCACACACTTGCTGCAGTGGTCTTTCAGTTTTTCTTAACCCTGTAAAAGAACTCGGAAGGTTAGGCCTCCAGTCAGCCCTTTCACAATACCCTTAAAGACAGGAACTCTCCAGCGCCCCCTCAGACACATGCAAAGGCAAAAGAAATAAATGAGCTAAATACTACTTGACCTCATATTGAATTCGAAACCATTTTGCCGATATTATTCTATCAAATCTTCACCAAATTTCCTTATTCTCTGGGTTCATTCTGGATTTTTCAGACAATATTACAGTTTACTAAGGCAGCAAGATAGCGGAAATGTTAGCATGCTGGGCAAAATGCTTAGAGGTATTTTATCTGTCTTTACGTTCTGAGTTCAAATTCCACCCTTTGCCTTTTGTCCTTTTGGGGTTGATAAATTTAGTACCAGTAGTGTACTGGGCTCGAACTCATCAACTGGTCCACTCCCCAAAAATTTCAGGCCTTGTGCCTAGAGTAGAAACGAATATTTCTAGTTTATAAGATGGTGAGCTGGCAGAAACATTAGCACGCCGGGCAAAATGCTCAGCAGTATTTCATCTGCCGCTACGTTCTGAGTTCAAATTCTGCCGAGGTTGACTTTGCCTTTCCTCATTTCGGGGTCGATGAAATAAGTACCAGTTATGCACTGGGGTTGATATAATAGACTTAATCCGTTTGTCTGTCCTTGTATGTCCCCTGTGTGTTTAGCCCCTTGTGGGTAGTAAAGAAATAGGTATTTCATCTGCCGTTACGTTCCGAGTTCATATTCTGCCGAGGTTGACTTTGCCTTTCATCCTTTCAGGGTCGATTATATAAGTACCAGTTATGCACTGGGGTCGATATAATCGACTTAATCCATTTGTTTGTCCTTGTTTGTCCTCTCTGTGTTTAGTCCCTTGTGGGTAGTAAAGAAATAGGTATTTCGTCTGTCTTTATGTCCTGAGTTCAAATTCCACTGAAGTTGACTTTGCTTTTCATTCTTTCAGTGTCAATGAATTAAGTACCAGTTGCATACTAGGGTCAATCTATTCAACTGGCCCCCCTCCTCCAATATTTCGGGCCTTGTGCCTAGAGTAGAAAAGATTATTACAGTTTACTAAATCCAAAATATTAAAAAAATGTCATTTAAGAGGTATCAAGCTTTTGGACCAAGTGATGAAAGTCACAGAGAGGGTCATAGGCCAACTAATTAGGGAGAGAGTTAGTTTAGATGAGATGAAGTTTGAGTCTGTGCCAGGGAGAAGCACCACTGATGCTCTATTTCTGGTAAGACAGCTGTAGGAGAAATACCTAGCTAAAGATAAACCTCTGTACTTGGCTTCTGTTGACAAGGAGAAAACCTTTGACAGAGTCCCCTGATCCCTTATCTGGTGGTCAATGTGGAAACTAGGGATAGATGAGTGGTTGGTGAGAGCTGTACAAGCCATGTAAAGAGATGCTGTCAATAAGGTGAGAGTTGGCAATGAGTATAGTGAAGAATTCTGGGTACAAGTAGAGGTTCACTAAGGATCACTCCTCAGCTCCCTCTTGTTCATTATAGTCCTCCAGACGATGACAGAGGAATTCAAGGCAGACTGCCCCTAGGAGCTCCTCTATGCTGATGACCTTGCTCTTATAGCTGAGTGACTACAAGAACTAGAGAAGTTTCAAGTATGGAAGGAAGGTCTAGTCTCGAAGAACCAGCAAAAACCAAAGTCTTAGTAATTAAGGAAGGTGGACAAATCACAAATCGCTTCAGGTAGATAGCCCTGCTCAATCTGTGAGAAAGGTGTTGGTAGAAACTCCATAAGATGTACGTGGTGTAAGCTATGAACACATAAGAGGTGCATCAATATCAGAGGAAGGTTAACAGGGAAGATAATTTTTGTGTATGGAAGATACACTGATACAACAAACACGAAAAATGTACAGAAAGTAGATTCCATCACATGCTAAGGGAGAAAACTAGTTGTCAATAGCTTCTGTTACCTAGATGATCAAGTAAGTAGCAGGGGTAGATGCTGCTAGAATAAGAATAAGCTGGGCAAAGTTCAGAGTATTCCTACCTTTGTTGGAACAAAGGGTTTATTTTTAAGAATGAAAGGCAGACTGTATGATGCCTGTATGCAAACAGCCATGCTACATGGCAGTGAAACATGGGCTGTGACTGCTGAGAACATGTGTAGGCACGTAAGAAATGAAGCCAGTATGATCCACTGGATGTCAAAATGTCAGTGTGCATGTACAACAGAGTATAAGCAATCCTGAGAGAGAAGGTGGACATAAGAGGCATCAGATGTTGTGTGCAAAAGAGACAACTGTGTTCGTATGGTCATGTGACGTGTATGGATGAGGACAGCTGTGTGAATAAGTGTTGCACTCTAATGGTGGAGGGAACCTGTGGAAGAGGTAGAGCAAGTAAGATATGGAATGAGGTGGTGAAGCATGATCTTTGAATATTGGGCCTCACAGAGGCAATGACAAGTGACCAAGACCTTTGGAGATATGCTGAGCTTGAGAAGACCTGTCAAACCAAGTGAGATTGTAATCATGGTCAATGCCAGTGTCATTAAATGGCCTGCTAAAAGCACCCCTCAATCGCTGGGCGATATACTGTGCATGTGAAGACCAGTTGAACTGAATGAAATCATAGTTGTGGCTGATGCTAGTGCCATCTGACTGGCACCATGTAAAAAGCACCATTCATGTGTTGGGCCTCACAGAGACAGTGACATCAAGCTAAGTGTGATCGTAGTCATGACTGATGCCAGTGTCATGTGATTGGCCCTTTAAAAGCACCCTTCAATCATTAGGTGCTATGCTGTGCTTGTGAAGACCAGTTGAACTGACTGACTGCCACCTGTGCTGGTGGCATGTAAAAAGCTCCATTCGAGCGTTGGGCCTTGTGGGGCCACCAACAGGTGATTGAGACCCTTGGTGATATACCATGCTTGTGTTGACCTGTCAAGCTAAATGAGACCAGTTTCACTTCAAAGGCACCTGTGCCATTGGCACGTAAAATGCACCCACTGTATTCTCAGAGTGGTTGGCGTTAGGAAAGACATCCAGCTGTAGAAACCTTGCCAAACCAGATTGGAACCTGGTGTAGCCCTCTGGCTTACCAGTTTTCAGCCTAACCGTTCAACCCTTGCCAACATGGAAAGTGAATATTAAGCAATGATGATGATGATGATAAGAGGCATTCTTTATCATAGTTCTCTCTCTTCGGTCAAACTATTTGCAATTTATGTTGATTACATTTTATGGCTACAATAAACACATTTATATCTATGAAGACTAAAAGCATGCAATAGGAATAATTACAATTTATCTGAAATTTATTGTCCATCCTTAACAACTCCAAATTATCAATGTGGGTTTTGACCCTGAAAGGATGACAGGCAAGGTCGACCTCGGCGGAATTTGAACTCAGAACATAACAGCAGACGAAATACCTATTTCTTTACTACCCACAAGGGGCTAAACACAGAGGGGACAAACAAGGACAGCCAAATGGATTAAATCAATTACATCGACCCCGGTGTGTAACTGGTACTTAATTTATTGACCCTGAAAGGATGACAGGCAAAGTCGACCTTGGCGGAATTTGACCTCAGAACGTAATGACAGACGAAATACCGCTAAGTATTCCGTCCGACTCGCTAACGTTTCTGCCAGCTCGCCACCTTTAGTTGCTTTTAGTTTCTGTCTACCAAATCCACTCACAAGCTTTGATCAGCCAGACACTATAGTAGAAAGCATTTGTCCAAGGTGCCATATTGCGGCACCGAACCCAGAACTATGTGGTTAGGAAGCAAGCTTCTTACCACACAGCCATGCCTGTGCCTGTATTAAATCATAAAGCTCGCATGTCACTGTATAATCTAAAACAAAAAGAGGGAAAAAAATTGACAATGTCCCTTTGTAACCTATTGCAAAAGAATTTAGTTGTAGTTATAATTACCATAAATGAGGTTTTGTGTTTTGATTGCTCCCAGGCTTGAAATAATTATTAATTCTATTTTAAAATGTATTAAACCAACTTTCTGAGATGTTTTTATAATTCCGCAAAGTTTCAACTGAAAGACGGGTAATTAAAGATAATTGACTATATGCTTAATAATTAAAATCACTGTAACAATTAGAATAGTATTTATTGGTGAAAGTCAGCTCATTTGATTCCCAGACTGGTCCGGGCTGAATAAAAAAAAAACAAAAAAAAAACTTCTGTGAGTTGCTATTTATATTGTTCAGACTGTTTATTGGATTAAATTCAGTTATAATTAGCATAATTTAGATTGAATTTTGCTTGTTTGTTAAATTTATCAATGTTCTTGTATGACCATACAAAAATGCTTATACTTAAATGATCTTCCTGAATTAGGCTTCTTAATTTTCTATAGAAGTAAAGAATTTTTTATTGTTTCTATGCCGATGTGTTTTTTTTTAATGCAATTTTATAAACACTTCTATTGTCAGAAAATATCTGCAGTGACAGTGGAAATATCTGTTGACGCTTTCAATGCAGGCAACATTAAAAATCATGGTTGTTCATAAAATACTTTGATTTATCATATACCGGTTGCTTGTTTCAGTCACTAGACTGCGGCCATGCTGGGGCACCACCTTGAAGAATTTTTTAAATCTATTGAATTGACCCTAGTTACCTATTATTTTTCTATTTTTTAAAACCTGATATTTATTCTATCAATCTCATTTGCAGAATTACTAAGTTACAGGGACATAAACACACCAACACCGGTTGCCATGTGGTGATGGGGAACAAACACAGACACAAAGCCATGCGCACCACATACACATATATATACAATGGGCTTCTTTCAGTTTTCGTCTACCAAATCAACTCATAAAATTTTGATTGGCCTGAAACTATAGTGGAAGACACTCACCGAAGTTGCCATGCAATGGGACTGAACCCAGAACCAAGTGGTTGGGAAGCAAGCTTCTTACCACACAGCAACACCTATAATTAGTTTATTTTGAATGCTATCTGAAAGCAGTTAAAAGCTCTCTCTCCAATAACATAATTCTTTTATACTCTAGGCACAAAGCCTGAAATTTTGGCAGAGGAAGTAGGGGCAGTCGATTAGATCAACCCCAGTATGCAACTGGTACTTAGTCAAAACCGAAAGGATGAAAGGCTAAGTTGACCTCAGCAGAATTTGAACTCAGAACATAAACACAGGCGCAGGAGTGGCTGTGTGATAAGTAGCTTGCTTATCAACCACATGGTTCCGGGTTCAGTCCCACTGCATGGCACCTTGGGCAAGTGTCTTCTCTTATAGCCTCGGCCCGACCAAAGCCTTGTGAGTGGATTTGGTAGACGGAAACTGAAAGAAGCCCGTCGTATATATGTATGTATATATATATATATAATATATATATATATAATGGGAAGCTTTATGAAAATAGACAAAAGACGAAGGCAGGTGGAAAACAAACGAACAATTGTATTAGTATATATATATATATATATATATATATATATATATATATATATATTAGTATATATATATATATATGCGTGTGTGTGTTTGTGTGTCTGTGTTTGTCCCCCTAGCATTGCTTGACAACCGATGCTGGTGTGTTTATGTCCCCCGTTACTTAGCGGTTTGGCAAAAGAGACCGATAGAATAAGTACTGAGGTTACAAAAGTATAAGTCCCGGGGTCGAGTTGCTCGATTAAAGGCGGTGCTCCAGCATGGCCGCAGTCAAATAACTGAAACAAGTAAAAGTGAGAGAGTAAAGAGTACAGATGAAATACCACTAAGCATTTTGCCTGGCATGTTAACAATTTTGCCAGCTTATTGCCTTACTATAATCTTTTCTACTCTAAGCACAAGGCCTGAAATTTTTGGGGAGAGAGGGCCTGTTGATTAGATCAACCTCAGTACACAACTGGTACTTAATTTATCGACCCTGAAAGGTTGAAAGGCAAAGTTGACCTCAACAGAATTTGAACTTAAAACATAGACAGATGAAATACTGCTAAGCATTTCGCTCGGTGTGCTAACATTTCTGCCAGCTTGCTGCCTTTCTCCAATAACATAATTATGAAGTATAAGTATACTTGCCATCTCAATATGGCTAACCACAAAGGGTGGGTGTTACTGCAGCTTTTAGCCCTAGGAGATCATCGTCTCCAGCTGTCTTTAGGCACACTATCTGTGCACTTATGGTATTTGCAAAGGGAGGTTATCCCTTTCTCATAAAACTAAGTGATACGCACGGACCACAGTTTCGAGGTTGTTGCCTCTTGTCAATGGGCGGTAATCACCGGTTTACGATGAAAAGGAAGACCTTGTATGCAAATATTTAAGTGTTTTTCTAGTAACTTCCGTTTTTCTAGTAATTTCCTTATTGAGATGGCTATTATACTTTACATTGATGAGCGGTTACTGTTTACATCTCGCTCAGAGATTTATTATAATTATGAAGACTCAAATAGAAAACACTAAATTCATTAGCATGGTTTTTGATATCAAGTCAAAACACAAAATTTTATAATGTGCAAAATACATTTGCCTAAGTGAGCATCATGATTCTGCGAATCAATAGTTGTGAAACGTAAGGTGCAAAGCTGGCAGAATCATTACAATGCCAGGCCAAATGCTTAGCGGCATTTTTTTTGTCTTTATGTTCTGAGTTCAAATGCTGTCATGGTTGACTTTGTCTTTAATCCTTCCAGGGTGGATAAAATAAGTACCAGTTCATTATTTATATTTGGCGGATATTTGCCCTCATCTTGTTTGTAGTTAACACAACGTTTAGTCTGCAAGACGCTTATGCTTATGCTACTAACCCCAAGACACTTATGCTGGTGCCACGTACAAGTACTTGTACAGTGCCACATTAAAGGCATTAGGAAGGGCATCCAGCCATAGAAACCTTGCCAAATCAGACTGGAATCTAGGACAGGTCTCTGGCTTGCCAGCTCTGGTTAAACCATCCAACCCATGCCAGCATGGAAAATGGATTTTAAATGATGATGATGATGATCATCATCATCATCGTTTAACGTCCGTTCTCCATGCTAGCATGGGTTGGACGGTTCGACCGGGGATCTGGGAAGCCAGAAGGCTGCACCAGACTCCGGTCTTATCTGGCTAGTAAAAAGTTAGCTTCCTTTCCACATGGTACTAACTTCAATCCCACTGCATGGACCTTCAGCAAGTGGCCCTTCGGCAAGTGTCTTCTGCTATAACCTCAAGCCGACCAAAGCCTGAAAAGAAAAGAAACTGAAAAGAAGCCTGATATATGTGTGTGTGTGTGTGTGTGCATGCCTCTGTCTATCCTTTACCACTGTTTGACAACCAGTGTTGGTGTGTTTATGTCCCTGTAAGTTAGCAGCACAAGACCAATGGAAAAGGTACTCAGCTTAAAAGAAAAAAATAAGACCTAGGGATCGATTCATTCAGTTAAAAACACTTCGAGGTGGTGCTCCAGTGGGGCTGCAGTCCAATGACTGAGACAATCAAACGATAAAGGATAAAAAAGATATAAGATATATACATGTGTGTGTCATGAGTATATGTGGAGGGAGAGAGAGAGAGAGAGTAAATAAGAGAGAGTGAGACTTAAAGAAAGTGTAAACATAAATTAAAATGTATCCGGAATGTATTTCATCAGCAAAATCTCTAAAACTGATGATGATTCCAGTCAACTGGAATTCTTTTCTACTCAAGGCTCAAGGCTCGAAATTTTGGGGGAAGGGGCCAGTCGATTAGATTGACTCCACTATGCAGGATGTACTCAATCTATGCCCCCTCCCTCCGAAAGGATGAAAGGCAAAGTCGGCCTCGGCGGAATTTGAACTCAGAATGTAATGACAGACGAAATACTGCTGAGCATTTTGCCCTGCGTGCCGACATTTCTGCTAGCTCACTGCCTTAAAGTTTACTTCTTGCATCATACAGACCCTTAAGGGCCGGTTTCTTTGTTTCCATGGCATATATATTCCCCATCGGGACGGGATGCCGGTCGGTCCGTTGCTGGATTGCTTGTTTTTGCCAGCTGACTGAACTGGAGCAACGGATAGAAAGGATATAATCTTTCCTATTCTAGGCACAAAGCGCGAAATTTTGAGGGAAGGGGCCAGTTGATTAGATCGACCCCAGTATGCAACTGGTACTTAATTTATCGACCCCTGAAAGGATGAAAGGCAAAGTCGACCTTGGTGAAATTTGAACTCAGAACGTAAAGAGAGACAAAATATCGCTAAGCATTTTGCCCGGCATGCTAACATTTCTGCCAGCTCTCTGCCTCTAGCATCATACAGACCCTTAAGGGCCAGTTTCCTGGTTTCCATGGCATATATATTTCCCCCACTGGATGGGACGCTGGTCTGTCACAGGATTGCTCATTTTTGCCAGCTGACTGGCCTGGAGCAACAGATAGAAAGGATATAATCTTTTCTATTCTGGGCACGAGGCCTGAAATTTTGGGGGAAGGGGCCAGTTGATTAGATCGACCCCAGTACGTAACTGGTACTTAATTTATCAAGCCCTGAAGGGATGAAAGGCAAAGTCGACCTTGGTGAAATTTGAACTCAGAACGTAAAGACAGACGAAATATCGCTAAGCATTTCGCCCGGCATGCTAACATTTCTGCCAGCTCGCCACCTTAGGATATGATGATAATAATAATAATAGGAGTGGCTGTGTGGTAAGTAGCTTGCTTACCAACCACATGGTTCCGGGTTCAGTACCACTGCATGGCATCTTGAACAAGTGCCTTCCGCTATAGCCCCGGGCCGACCAATGCCTTGTGAGTGGATTCGGTAGACGGAAACTGAAAGAAGCCTGTCGTATATATGTATATATATATGTATGTGTGTATATATGTTTGTGTGTGTGTTTGTCCACCTAGCATTGCTTGACAACCGATGCTAGTGTGTTTGCGTCCCCGTCACTTAGCGGTTCGGCAAAAGAGACCGATAGAATAAGTACTGGGCTTACAAAGAATACGTCCCGGGGTCAATTTGCTTGACTAAAGGCGGTGCTTCAGCATGGCCGCAGTCAAATGACTGAAACAAGTAAAAAAAAAAAAAGAGTAAAAGAATAATAATAATCTTTTCTACTCTAGGCACAAGGCCCGAAATTTTGAGGGAAGGGGCTAATCGATTAGATTGACCCCAGTGCATAACTGGTACTTAATTTATCGACCCCGAAAGGATGAAAGGAAAAGTCAACCTCAGTGAAATTTGAACTCAGAACTTAGCAGGAGACAAACTACCGCTAAGCATTTTGCCTGGCGTGCTGACATTTCTGCCAGCCTGCCGCCTTCCTGTCACCTAAGTTTTGAAACCGTTATGTCGTACTTAAAACATATAAGCTGTCCAGAGTATAGACAGTACATTAACTAAAGTCTCAATAGCAAAATACACATGAAGACTATTATAGAATGAATATTAATAGATAAATATTTATGGTGGTAACAGAGCTCGAATATATGTCTATATTTTTCCCCAAATGAAGCAGATTTATATTTAGAATGTCAGCTGTATTTTGCTTTTTCCTTTCCTTTCCTGTTTTTATTTATTATTTCTTTTTTTAAGTTTGATGTATGTTTATCATGTCTAAAAGGGAACTTAAATAAAAATTTATGAAAGAACCAAAACTAAACTTTGATAGAATTTACTTTACAGAAGACTATTTTTATAGGTGTAAGGAAGAGCTCTGGTCTGACAAAAATCTATGATAAGAAGTTGGCAACACTTCCAAGCAAATGCTTTTTTTTATAGGCTGAAGAAACTTGGAATGCGCGCGCATGTGTGTGTATGAATATACATATATATATATATATATATATATGTATATATATATATATATATATACATATATATATATACATATACATGCATATATATATATACATACATATATATATATATATACATATATACATACATATATATACATATATATATACATATATACATATATATATACATATATATATACATACAATATATACATATATATAAATATATATATATATCCCTATATATATATATATACACATATATAGGTGTGTGTGTGAGTATACTATATACAATATT
This sequence comes from Octopus sinensis, assembly GCF_006345805.1. Taxonomy (NCBI): domain Eukaryota; kingdom Metazoa; phylum Mollusca; class Cephalopoda; order Octopoda; family Octopodidae; genus Octopus; species Octopus sinensis. The sequence continues at coordinate 32,761,227 of NC_042998.1, forward strand.
GCGTTATATATTATTTTTATATAAACAATACAACCATTTCATGAATATATCATATTAATTTTCTGACATATTTGGATATCAAATTACTTGGTTTGTTTAATTTTTTATTAACTTTGTTTATTGATATTGGCAAGGTGGTGTCTAGAATCTTGAGTAGAGTGAAAAAAACTCATTGATTTCAACTGAAAATAAATATCTGTTACATTTATCTGTTGATAAATTAATACATGTTTTCGGTTCATACATAAATTTTCTTTGCTACTTTATCTAGATGTTTATCAACATACATGCATTCCTCCACCACTGCCGGCTTCATCAGCCTTACTATGATGATATCTTAGAATGTTTGCAAACATTAATAACAGAATGAGATCTTAATATTTTATTTTTTCACTTTCTTTGTTTTAACCCCTAGCTCTCCAATTTTGTCTGTGTGCATAAAAAACCTAAATTTACTCACTTGCGAAGAAAATGGAAATTTCTCTTGATATTTTGGAATGATCACAGATAAGATTACATAACAATTCCATGTAACAAACATTGGTTTACAAAGACAAAGAAAACAAAATTCCAAATCTGAAGAAACAAATAATAGTTATATTTCTTTCAAGAAAGGCCCTGCTCAAAATGTCAGCACCTACTATTCCCCACAGTATAGAAACATATCTCATTTTTCAAGCTTTATTAATTGTGTAACAAAGCATGGTTTTTCCTTATCAGACCCAGAAAACACACCAACTCTGGAACATATCTGAACCTATTGTACATTTCTCAAGTGAATTCCCTCAATCAAGACATTCATTTTGCATCTTTTATTTACAGATGCAATATAGAATGTGTTCAGAAAAAAAGTCATCCACCGAGAATGGTAATATATAGTCTGCTACTCATCAATGACATGTTTTTCAATAAGTATCACCTCTCAGTCTCTTCTATCATTTCTGGAACATTTGTTCCTCTAAATTTGCCAACTTAGCAAATCAACTTGTTTCAACAATATGCAAGACTAGTGAGTGCCCTGAGAGAAATGCTGGACATAAGAAGCATCAGATGTGGCATGCAGGAGAGCCGTTTGCATTGGTATAGTCATATACTATGGATGGATGAGGAGAGATATGTGAAGAAGTGCCACTCTCAAACAGTTGAAAGAATCCGGGGTAGAGGTAGACCCAAGAAGACGTAGTGAGGTGGTGAAGCATGACCATTATACGTTGGGCCTCACAGAGGCAATGACAAAAGACCAAGATCTCTGGAGATATGCAGTGACTGCGAAGACCTAACAACTAAAGTGAGTTCATGGCTGTTACCTGCACTAGCTTTACATAACCAGCCCCAACCCATTCAAAGTACCTTTGATCACAGGACGGCTTGCTATGCCTACCTTGGATCATAGGGCGACCTGCTGTGCTTGAGGAAACCTATAGAGTCAAGTACATCAACATCAAAATATGGAAATTGTAGTTGTGATACCCGTGCTGGTGGCACATAAAAAGCACCATCCGAACATGGCTGATGCCAGCATCGCCTTGACAATTTTATGCTTCTTTTTTCTTCTTTCTTTCCATCTTATTTTTTACTCCCTTCCTTTATATCATCATCTCATTAATATATACCATTCTAATTTTTCCTATTTTCCCCTGCTCGTCTCTGATGATGGAATATCCCATACTTGAGGATATCCCAGAAACAGCTGCAAGACTGAATTTTTTCAGTAATAATAATATTGTATACAACTTGATATGTTTGCCTTGCATTAATGTTTGTTGTCCTATATACACATTTAGGTTGATAAGTGCCAACACATGAAACTTTTGGCCCTTGAGTCACTGTTGCTTCTTGCTAAATATTAATAAAAATATATATTTGTGTGTTTGGGTAGGTATATGTATGTATGTATGTATGTATGTATGTATGTATGTATGTATGTATCTATCTATCTATCTATCTATCTACCTACCTACCTACCTATCTATCTACCTACCTACCTACCTTACCTACCTACCTACCTACCTACCTATCAATCTATCTATTTAGTTATATATATATATATAGTTAATCCAAACATGAAAACACAAAGAGAAAACACAACAACGCGAGGACGTGGAACAAATATAGTATTATTGGACACTTAGGAAGGAAGGGAAGAAGGAGGGTTTTACGTTTCGAGTGGAGCTCTTCGTCAGAAACATAGGAAAAGGAAAGATCCAGAGAAAAGAAGATGGAGGAAAAAAATCGCCAACGGTACACATGCGGTCACATTTTGAATGTATATATATATATATATATATATATATATATACACATATATATATATATATATATACACATATATATATATACACATGAATGCATATATATAAATATATACATACATACATACATACATACATATATATATACATACACATACACATGTGAATGTGTGTGTATGAGTGTATAAGTATGTGTGTGAATGTTATACCTTTCGGATATGTATTCATACATATGCACGTATCTATCTTTAATTTTATTATTTATTGTTTTCTTATAATGTTTATTCTATTTTATTTTATATTTACTTTTATTTTCTGCCGCCTTTTATTTCCTTATTTGCATCTTCCTGGCGTGCATGCAAACTCATTGGAACACTCTATCCGGTAATTGGAACCAACTGCCTCAAACTCTGTCTTCTTCAGATCTGGATGTGAGTTCTTTTCTTCTTCCTCCTTTCCTTGGAGATGTTGACATATTTATTATCACACATATTTAACATCAAACTAGCCTCTCCTCAATTTACTCTCTCAATTTACACCAGCACCGAAACAAGAAAGCCAAAATACATTCTATGATTTCATATGATGTCTTGCAAGCAACTTGCACATGCAACTGCTACCAGTCAAGAACTCTGCATACCGGAAGCCTGCAAGTGTATGGGGTCATCAGGAGAGAATGTGCACCGTTTCGGGGCCTACCTCTCAACGGCATCAATGCGCCCACACACACACACCTCACTGATATGAGGTCTCGCTAGCTAGATCAACTGGTTATTAAATAAAGCTCACTATTTCTCTAGCCATTGCTCATCCACATGGATGAGAAAGCCTACTTTTTACTGTCGTGGGCTTACATGCCCCATTATTAGACTATTTTCATTAGTCATTGCACTGTGATCGCTATAAGCTTTAATCTTATACAAATGCCATATATATGAGCATATGTAAACATGTATGTGTGTTGCATGTGTCCAGAGAGAGATGGTCAATAACTAAGCTTATTTTCAAATATATCTCTGAATTGTTTCCATTCTTTGAATCACAATAGATGATTGATAATAACCTGTCAAAAATTATGCAGTTCTTTCCTTGTTGAAAGTTGTTTGTTTGCTTTTTCTCTTCAGATATGCAGTAAATGTTGATCAGTGATCTGACACAAACCAAAACGTTTTGTCATGAATCATAACTTTGTTCTACATAATATTTTTATAGCTATGTTCAAAACCACTTGGATTATCAAATTTGAGGTATTTTTTTTTGCTTTGCCTGTTCACTTTATGCCAGCACCATTGCTCTTAACGAAGAAAGCATGCCAGCTCATTTACAAGTCAGATATTAAATAATTGTCTCCTTGATTAAATAAACAAATGATATTGATATAATCAAGTCTGAAAATTCTATCAATTCTACAACTTTGCTAAAGTACCTTATTTTGTTCACTTTTTACTACGCTTGTTCATCAAGAAACATGAATTAACAAGGTTCAGTGTCATAGAACGTTCACCATCATCATCATCATCATCGTTTAACGTCCGCTTTCCATGCTAGCATGGGTTGGATGGTTCAACTGGGTTCTGGGAAACTCGAAGGCTGCACCAGGCCAGTCAGATCTGGCAGTGTTTCTACAGCTGGCTGTCCTCCCTAACACCAACCACTCCGTGAGTGTAGTGGGTGCTTTTTACGTGCCACCGACACAGGTGCCAGACGAGGCTGGCGAACGGCCACGCTCAGATGGTGCTTTTTAATTTCGATGGTATCGTTTCAGTTCAGATCTGAGCAGTTCAGACTGGTTATGGCATTACAGCTTCTCTTAGTATACCATAAAGTCTATCACAATGTTTTACAGGTGACGTAATTAGTGCTTGTAATTCCACCAGAGTAAATTTCAATATAGGTTTGATATTGTCAGGTATTTAAACTTCTAAGTTAAATATTCCTGTTCTATATTTAAGAGATGTGGAATTATGTACATTATTTACATTATTTACATTTGACGGATATTTGTCCTCATTTTGTTTGTTGTTAACACAACATTTTGGCTGATATACCCTCCAGCCCACGGCATATGGTGTAGTAGTTAAGAGCACGGGCAACTAACCCGAAGAATTCGAGTTCGATTCCAGGCAGTGAGCTGAATAATAATAATAATAATAATAATATAATAATAATAATAATAATAATAATAATAATAATAATAATAATACGATTAACATCGAAAAATACCTTAGGAATGAGAACCCAGGTTCAAAATTTCCCCAAGACACCTGATGAATCTGGAGGGTATATCAGGCGAAACAATGTGTTAACAACAAACAAGATGAGAACAAATATCCATCAAATGTAAATAATGTAAGTTAAATATTCCTATATATATATATGATCAATAATGTATATATATATAAAATAATCAATATATATATACGGAGATATACTGTACTTGAGAAGACCAGGCAAGTCAAGTGAGACCGTAACCATAGCCAATGCCAGTGTCACATAAACAGCCCATTTAGGAGTACCCTTCAATCTTAGGCAATATAATGTGCTTGAGAAGATCTGTTGAGTCAAGTGAAAACATTGTCGTCACTGATGCCAGTATCATCAGACTGGCACCTGTGATGGTGACACGTAAAAAGCACTATTCAAGTGTGGTCGAAGCCAGTCCCACTGGAATTGCTCCTATGCTGGTGGCAGGTAAAAAGGACCACACGAGCCACGAGCATGGTCGATGCCCGTGCTGCCTCACTGGCTCCCATACTGGTGGCATGTAAAAAGCACCATTCAAGTGTGGTTGATGCGAGTTCCACTCGGCTGGCTGCCATGCCAGTGGTATGTAAAAAGCACCATTTGAGTATGGTCAGCACGAGTACCACTTGACTAGCCCCCGTGCCAGTGGCACATAAAAAGCACCCACTAAACTCTCAGAGAGGTTGGTGTTAAGAAGGGCATCCAGCTGTAGAAACCTTACCAGATCAGACTGGAGTCTGTTGCAGGCTCCTGACTTGCCAGTCCTCAGTCAAACTATCCAACCCATATGATGATGATGATGATATATATATATATATAATATATATATATATATATATAATATATATATATATATATATATATATGTATATATATATAATATATATATATATTATATATATATATATTATATATATATGTATGTATATATATATATAACGATTATTTTATATATTGAGATTTAGCTAATTCATAAAAGAGCTTACCTTCTGTTTTTCCTTATCTGGCACACAAAGTATCTCTATTTTTGCTGTTTTTCTCCACAAAATTAATTGGTTTTGTTTTGCCCTGTATCATTAAAGCATGAATATCTTTTTCGTATCTTTCATTACAGGTCAAGTTGCTCTCTCTGAGAGCAAGTAATTATGTTTTGTCATTTATGCAAGTTCACGATGTTGTACATTCTGTGTCCCAATCTTCATTTATCTATGTCCAGTCTATGATTTATCAGACTCTTACTGCATTTCATTAAAATTTTCACCAACTCAACTGAAAATCTATTACAGAATTCTTTCAGTAGTTACTACACTTTGGCTAAAGCCACCTCTGGCACTAGCAGAAGGACTATACTGATTCTAAGCTACTTGCATAAGAAAACTATAACCCTTTAAATTGGTTAGTCTGCTGCTAATTGCTCTTGTGCTTCTTTTATATATATAGTGATATATATAATCAGATTAAAGTATAGAATTTTTTGTCAATATTTGTACTTATTTACAATATTGTGTTTTAAACCTAGCAATGACAAAAGGCTGAGACCTCTCGAGATATGGTGTGACTGAGAAGACCTGGCAAATAAAGTGAGTCCACAGCTGTAACCTACACCAGTGTCGCATAATCAGCCAACTCAGAAGTACCTTGGATCGTAGGGTGACATGCCATGCTTGAGGAGACCTATTGACTCAAGTACATCAATATCAACATCAAAATCAAAATCAAATCAAATGGAAATTGTAGTTGTGAGCCCTGTGCCAGTAGCATGTAAAAAGCACCATCCGAACATGGCTGATGCCAGTGCTGCTTTGACTGGCTTCCATGCCAGTGGCACGTAAAAAGCACCATCCGATCATAGTCAATACCAGCTCCTCTGGCACCTGTGCTGGTGGCACGTAAAAAGCACCCACTGCACTCTCGGAGTGGTTGGCGTTAGGAAGGGTATCCAGCTGTAGAAACACTGCCAGATCAGATTGGGACCTGGTGCAGCCTCCTGGCTTCCCAGACCCCAGATGAACCATCCAACCCATGCCAACATGGAAAACGGATGTTAAATGATGATGATGATGATGACGAGAAAAGCATGATAGTTTTCTGCTCTCTCTCTCTCTCTCTCTAACTTAGCAATATAGCATCTGAGAAACTGACCTACAGTGATTTGAACTCTCGGCTATTTTCTAAGTTTTAATGTTTTAGAATTCCTTGACATATTTTGCAATAAAAAGCATGTCTTTGGTATTTAGAAAGCACCCACATACGGGCTTCAGTAACTGTAATGATTAGTAGCTTTATGATATCTAGCTGCACACTAAATGCCTTATTGCTAGTCTTAATGTTGTTGAAAGAGATCTCATACATAGCTGAAATAATTCTCACAAGTTGTAGAGAGGAGCCTTTAGTCTTGTTTTTGTTGAGGATGTGACAGAGGCAAAAGAGTCACTGGGTTGATGGTGTTAATGATGAAGAGACAGTGCTAGAGGAGTGATGATGGGATACATTTGTGATGTACTATCATTAGTGCAATGAGAAAGCGAGAGAGACAGCAGGGTCCTAGGTAAGAGACAGTGATAGCTAGAAGTGTAAATAGTCAATATGTTAATGGCATGAGAATAATGGAGTACAAAATAGTTTAATTGAGTTGCCAGAGAAACTACGTCTAGCAGATTGATAATGCAATCTTAAACTGTGATCAGCAGCTACACTTTATAAATATATACTGTAAATCCTCGAGTATAATCCACATTTTTTTTACTAAAATTTAAAGGTCAAAATCCCAAGTGCGTACTATATATGAGGTTAAAAATGAAAAATATTTTCTAAGCAATGTCTGAGTCTCTATTTGCTGTCTGGCAATGTTTATTCAGATGCATTTTGTGATGTTGGGTGCGAAAATTCCTTAAGCTAAGCCTGAAAGCATTGAAGTCATAAAAGAATCATTAAAAACTTGCAGTAAGCAACATTTATTGAAATAAAAGTATTCAGAATACAGAATAACATGTAACAAAAACAATTTGCAAGCATATTTATATTCCCATATAACAGTTAAGAACATCACCATTATTGTATTATGCATGCGCAGAAGTGTTTGTTTGACTAGGTGCTGCTGGCTTAATTACGCACGACTCAAGTTAGAGAAGGGGTGCGTATTATACACAAGGTTTAGGTTTTTCAAAGGCACAACCCCCTAAAAATCCCTTGCGTATTATACTCGAGGATTTATGGTATTTTAAATTAAATGTCATGCAAATATGCACAAATGCAGAAATACAGAGAAAATTTAGAGCTATTTTAAGATCTTTAACCTCTGTTGGCAACCAAAGGTTTCTCATTCTGAGTAAAGGGAAGATTGTGTGATGCATGTTCACAAGCAGCAATGCTACATGATAGTGAGGTATGGACCCAGAAAACAGAGGTCATGCAAAGACTGGAGAGGAATTAAGCTGGTATGTTTTGCTAGATGTGCAATGCCAGTGTACAAGTGTGACAGTTCTAGTGTATTGAGAGAGAAGTTAAGGACGTGAGGAATGAGCTTCAACATGCAAGAGAGAAGAAGATTGTACTGGTTTAGTCATGTGATGCAGAGGGATGAAGACAGTTGCATAAATAAGGGCAAATCACTTAGAATGGATGGGACTTGTTGAAAAGGTAAACCCAAGAAGACACAAGACAAAGCACTGAAGGTGTATTTCATGACACTGAGCCTTATGAAAAACTGAGATATATGGCTCCTTGTTGTACACAAGAAGACCCATCCATCACAGAGAATGATATCCTAAGACCACTTTGGTAATGCTTGTCCATGAAGAGATCGGCTCCATCCCACTTTTTCTCTCCTTCTCGCACTCTCATTCTTCCTATCTGAATGAAAAAGCAGTTTTCTTTCTTCTGTGTATAAAGTATTGAACGAAACAGTTCAGTGTTTTGTTTTTTAATAATTCTCAATGCAATCCAAGTCCGTAATTGATTGCATCAGAAGTGCTTCATCAATCAGAATTAAAGAAAATCTTGAGAAGCGCATAACACCATAAATTAATAAGTGAATATACAAGCTCTTGTGATCTTATATGATTTGTAGTTTCTCTGCAATCCAAGCTTCACTCTTTCCTCTGAAAGATGGTGGCTGCTCATAGATAAATTTTTATTTTCCACACAGCTCAATGATTCATTGCAGAAACCAAATATCTTACACTCCTTGCACACCTTTGTGACTGACATTGGAATTTTGTCGGTTACAGCATTGAGTGTTCCAGTCGATTCACTCTACCGAACAGCCTGTTTATGGAATTAATGTCCAAATCGCTGACCACTCCACTGATATGCATAATCTTAACATAGTTCTCAAGGAGATTCAGTGTGACTCAAAATGCAACAAGGCTGGCCCCTTTGTATTTCAGATACCACTCATTTTTGCCAGTTGAGTGGACTTACACATTGTATAATAAACTGTCTTGCTGTTCATTTATTTACATCCCCATAACTTAATGGTTTCACAAGAAGAAACTAATAGAATAAGTACCAGGCTTATCAACATAAAAAAAGCACTAGGCTGTGTCTCATATTTTTGTTTGCCCACTCAGTTGTATCTATCAATTTATCTTTGTATGTGTGTGTGTGTATATATATCAATGCCCGTCTGAGAATTGAACTCATGACCTGATGATCGTAAGCCAAATACCTTGACCACTTAACCACATGTCTTCACCCACTGGCTTCATAACGATCTTACAGAATATGAAAACAGAAGCAACACATTTGAAATCTCTAAGTGGTCATTCAAAAATCAAGACAGATGTTGTTCAAAGGGTCTTTGAGAAATATTCATTTTTAATGGTGGAAATTTAATAGTGAAAGATGAAATCAGGAATGACTTGAGGTAGGCTGTTCGACAATTGACCATGTCGACTGATTTCTTTGCATATTTTTTGCAACATTACCTATAGCACTGGCTTTTGCTGAGTTTCTATTTAGCTACCAAACCACTTTTACAATTTAAGATCTTGGAAACTCTGCAGAGCATAAAACAAATTTTGCTGATATACTTGACATGAAATTATACTTCAATCTTAAATTCAATTGTATCAGAGCAAATTAAAAAAATATTTATAATGGAGGCCAGTATTTGAGTCTATTGCTGCAGTGACATGCGCATTAGAAGAATGTCACTTAGCTTTTAAGGGAAGCTATGAAACTTTTAGATCAGAAAATAATAACAACTGCCTTGACCTTAATTGCTGAGTTTAATCCATTTCTTTCCATCCACTTAAAACAACTTGGCTGCCAGGAATTCTTTGCGTTTTTGGTTGATTTAAAACTTTAGAGATATTGCTACCTGGAAAAATCAATACTTTGATCAAAGAATATTCAAAAACTATTGAAATTAACCTTACGAGTGAAATCAGGCAATTTCATTCAGAATTTCATTTCCTGGATAATTATGTCAAGTAAAAAAACTATTCATAAAAGGAACAAATTTGCCTCAAAGATAAATATGAAATTATGAACAAGAGAATGCCCATTATATTTTCCTGATGTGGAAGTTTTCCCAGATGTAGCATTCAACTCTTTGTATGTCCTATTTTAACAAACTGCCCAGAAAATGGGCTATTTTTACATCTAAAGAAAATGGAAAGGAACTCAGAGCAAACCTGCCTCAAGAACTGCCTGCACTTAGCATCATGTGCATAGAACATAAGCTGAGTACATATATAGAGATAGATAGATAGAGAGAGAGGGGGAGAGTGAGATAGATAGATAGATGTATAAAGATATATGTATGTATGCATTACATATATTTATACATATATATATATATATATATATATATATATATATATATATATATATATATAAATATGTGTGTGTGTGTATATATACACACACATATATATATACATATATGCATATGTGTATGTATATAAAATAAAAAGTAAAAGAGTCAAAAGGAAGAGTAAGTATGGTTAGGCAGCTTTTTAATCACTACAAATGTTTCGATACATATGTATGTATATATTTGTATGTGTATCTTTTAATACAAAGCAATATTAAGCAAATACATAAAACATGGAAAGACTACACTCACATTTGGAATATTTCTTGTTGACACCTGTTGATTCTGGAGTGGGGATGCAAATGTATATTCTTAAAATGCCAGGTCTCTTGGTGTTCAGACTTAAATTATGTTCTGCTTTGAATAGAAAAGTAAAACAGTGAAAAACCAAAAACTGATTATAGGTATGGTATATTTATAAAAAGTTTTTTTTTTTAATATCTGTTGAATCAAACATCATAACGTTTGTTTTAATACCTAAGACAACTTTTTTTACAGTAATACTACATCTTGATTTCAAACTAATCTTATGAAATCCGTTCTATTAATATTTCATCTATTACACTTTATATTCTCCTAAAACTCTTGTATGGCACTTGCTTCAGTGGAAACATTAGGAAAATAGTAACAATCTTTAATCAGATTAAGTAACAAAATAAATAATATATAATGTTGAAAAATCTGTTTCCACTCAGTTAACAAACAACATTAGCCCAGCAATAACCTTTGGCAACTCATCCAGAATTTCCTCTACCTTTATTATATACATCAAGTTTGCAGTCATATAACATAATATTTGATCGTTATTTTTCTTTCTTTCTCATCTTAATTCCATAAACTTCATGCTAACAAGAGCGAAATGAAAATTAAAAATTTTTTTTTATTTATAGTTTTGAGCTATCAATTACGAGAACTGTCTCAAGAGTGAAAACAAACTTGAAATATGATGAGTTAAATAAATAATAATAAAAAAAAACAATATTCCTTCAAGTTTGAAATGATTCCAAATCCTGTTTCTCTTGAGGGATGAAGTTTATGTATCATCATAAAAGCAGAGTAATGTTACACAAATGAAGAATAAACCATTTATAATTAAACTGCTTATAACAATTTATGATTTAAATTATTTATAATGGATCGAGCTATTTGTAATATTGATTTTTTTCCCCCGCTCTTTGTAGACATGACTGAGAACTGTAAAGAAGTTGATATATTTGATGGATTCAAATTATTATTAAGTACTTCTAAATGTAATGTTGGGGTCGAGAGAAGTAAAGGGGAACTCGAAATATATGAGTGAAACTCTCTCTTGAGAAACTCTCAAGAACAGCAGAAGGTATTCAGAAAAGAAACCCCACTCTGGCAAGAATTTTGGCCCATAACTTCTTACACTCTAAAGGGTCTGGGCCACATCTAAGCCATGACCCCTGGGTGTCCTTCTGCTAACAATTTTTAGCTACTTGGATATGGAAGACATATGCATTTAAACTGCTTGGAATTTCACCGAGTTCATTATTTACATTATTTACATTTGACGGATATTTGTCCCCTTCTTGTTTGTTATTAACACAAGGTTTCAGCTGATATACCTTCTAACCTTCATCAGATGTCTTGGGGAAATTTCGAACCTGGGTTCTCATTCCTAAGGTATTTTTCGATTTTATTATTATTATCATTATTATTCATGTCACTGCCTGGAATCGAATTCGGAATCTTGGGGTTAGTGGCTTTTTACATGCATATGGTGTAGTGGTTAAGAGCGCAGGCTACTAACCCCAAGATTCTGAGTTCGATTCCAGGCAGTGTCCTGAATAATAATAATAATAATAATAATAATAATAATAACAACATCAAAAAATACCTGAGGAATGAGAACCCAGGTTCGAAATTTCCCCAAGACACCTGATGAAGGCTGGAGGGTATATCAGCTGGAATGTTAACAACAAACAAGATGAGGGCAAATATCCATCAAATGTAAATAATGTAAATAATTCCTCATCTCTTAAATATAGAACTGTATTTCAGCTAGTTGTCACTCTTCTCCATTGACTCAGCTTCCAAATTTATATATAACGAAGAAATAATGTTGGTTGTCATCGCAGCAACTAAGTTGTGTAGGGTGCATTCCATGTCTTCCAACCCACCACCCTTAAAGTTATTCATAGTATTGTTGTTGTGGTTGTTCTGCTTTAGGTCAACCAGGAGTGAATACCTGCATTCTTGCAAGGCATTTTCATCTTCTTAGGGGTGTCTATGACTACATTAGCCAATGTGTTCTTTCTTTTTCTAACATGGTGTGAATAGAGACTTCCTCAATGACTTGTTTGTAATGATGTTTAAAAACTTGATGTGAGGACATTGAAAGAAAATAATAGAACCAACTACGTCAATGTTCTAATATTCTGTTGCTTGAAGGTGGTGAGCAGTCAGACACATTAGCATGCCGGGCAAAATGCTTAGCGGTATTTCGTCTGCCGTTACGTTCTGATTTCAAATTCCACCGAGGTCGACTTTGCTTTTCATCCTTTTGGAATCGACAAATTAAGTACCAGTTAAGCACTGGGGTTGATGTAATTGACTTAATCCGTTTATCTGTCCTTGTTTGTCTCCTCTATGTTTAGCCCCTTGTGGGTAATAAAGAAATAGGTATTTCGTCTGTCTTTACGTTCTGAGTTCAAATTCCACCGAGGTTGACTTTGCCTTTCATCCTTTTGGGGTCGATTAAATAAGTACCAGTTGTGTACTAGTATCAATCTAACCAACTGGCCCCCTCCTCCAAAAGTTCTGGCTTGTGCCTGGAGTAGAAAAGAATATATATATAGCAGATTGGTTTTATGCTTGGATGGTTAGTAACATCAAATAAATATTAGAAAACTATGCAAATGTTTTGTTTTTGCATAGATCATTCTAGCTTTGCTTGTAGAGAATACATAGACAAAAATAACTTTAAAAGTTTACATTTGTTCTTTCTGAATATATTTCATATTTTAAATTAAAATGTTTCATAGTCTTTGTATAAACGTTTCAAATATAAATTGATCCTGGAGTAAAGATTATTTGCCAACATAACATGGCCGTCCTGGTTTAGGATGAATGTTGCTGTAATTTAGCCCCAGGAGACACCGTTTCCAGCTGACTAAATTACAGCAACATTCGTCCTAAACCAGGACTGCCATGTTATGTTGGCAAACAATCTTTACTCTAAAGTACTGTTGCTGAATATCTCTCGTGAGAATTACAAATAGTAATTTTCAAATAAATTGATCCTATCTTCATCTTGATGTGCTAAGCCCTATCCAAAACTCTCTAACAAAACTTAATCACGTACACTTTAGCAGCAGGCCAACCATTAATTATAATTGAAAATAACAAATGAAGTAATTCATTGCTATCAGAAATAAACAATGTAATAGCAAACTATTTGTAGGCGCTACGAGTAGATTTCTTCGTGAAACATTTAAAAAGTTTAAGTTGTAGTTTTCTCTGAATATTTATGAATAAGTTTTCTTAACTACTAGAAATTATTTTATACAAAAAAAAAGTAATAATAATAATAATAAAATCCTGAAATAAAATGTTTCCTCAGAGCTTGTTATAAGATTTCTTTCAACAAAACTATCCTAAATGTACAAATTTTTTAAAAATTGATATCTTTTATTTCAAGAGTTTATTACACAAAAGAAGTATTTATTTTTAAAATGCTAGATAGAATCTGAAATATAAATAAGCAGGAAAAATTTTTTATTATTTACTTTCTTCAATACTTTGGATAATATAAACCAAAATGTCAAGCACCTAAACTGCATGGATCATTTGAAGCAGGCTGAATGCTGAGTAATTTCCAAGAATGCTTCAAATATATAGAAAAGGACAGAATAATTTCATAAAATCACATTTTATTCTATTTTTAGAAACATTAAAGAAAAATTCCATAAAATCAAATTCTATTTTTAGCAGCATTAAAGATGTAACTTGTTATGCAGAATTTCTGTTTAGAAATTTTAAGATGGAATTTCTGTCTAATGAATATTGAGCACATTTGATAACGAAGCAATTTAAATTAATGTAAATAGTGATTGATTTCCTCTGTGTTTCTCATAATTGTCTCAGCATCAAAGAAATGTCAATGTGAATCATTTGAAGGAGTAATTAAATTTAAGGGTATATTGCTGTTCGTTGTTGTTGTTGTTGTTGAGCGTAGCGGTCTTCGTCCAGTGGGAGAAGTCCGAAACGTGGGCCTTTGCTATTCGTAAGACCCCGCAGAAGAGAAAGCAGATCAACCCCTGACACCGAGAGCATCAATAGATGGATGAATGCGCATCCAGACTCAGCGGTTGCATAGGAAGTCTGGGACAAGAAACAGGAAGAAAGAGTGAGAAAAAGTTGGAGCGAAAGAGTACAACAGGGGTCGCCACCACCCCCTGTCGGAGCCTCGTGGAGCTTTAGGTGGTTTCGATCAATAAACACACACAGTACCCGGTCTGGGAATCAAAATCGCGATCCTCCGACCACGAGTCCACTGCCCTAACCATTGGGCCATTGTGCCTCCTGCTGTTGTTGTTAAGCGTAGCGGTTTTCGTCCAGTGGGAGAAGTCCGAAACATGGTCCTTTGCTATTTGTAAGACCCGCAGAAAAGAAAGCAGATCAGCCTCCTGACACCGAGAGCATCGACGGATGGATGAATGTGCATCCAGGCTCAGCGGTTGCATAGGAAGTCAGTGACAAGAAACAGGAAGAAAGAGTGAGAGAAAGTTGGAGTGAAAGAGTACAGTAGGGGTCGCCACACACCCCCCTGCTAGAGCCTCATGGAGCTTTAGGTGTTTTTGCTCAATAAACACACACAAAGCCTGTCTGGGAATCAAAACCGCAATCCTCCGACCACGAGACCGCTGCCCTAACCATTGGGCCATTGCACCTCCGCTGTTCGTTGGCTCTGCTTCTTCACCAAAGAGGATGGAAAAGGTTCAAAGTTAGTTCTAGTAAACATTTGAAGATTTACTTTGATCATCAATTTCATTGTTTTTGACATGATAAACATAAGATCCCATATAGGCACAAGAGTGGCTGTGTGGTAAGTAGCTTGCTTACGAACCACATGGTTCCGGGGTTCAGTCCCACTGCGTGACACCTAGGGCAAGTGTTTTCTACTATAGCCTCAGGCTGACCAAAGCCTTGTGAATGGATTTGGTAGATGGAAACTGAAAGAAGCCCATCGTATATATGTATATATATATATATTATATATATATATATGTGTGTGTATATGTTTGTGTGTCTGTGCTTGTCCTCCCAACATTGCTTAACAACCGATATTGGTGTGTTTACATCCCCGTAACTTAGCGGTTCAGCAAAAGAGACCGATAGAATAAGTACTGGGCTTACAAAGAATAAGTCCCGGGGTCGATTTGCTCGACTAAAGGCAGTGCTCCAGCATGGCCGCAGTCAAATGACTGAAACAAGTAAAAGAGTAAGTATAGCGTTTATCATTCCTAAATGTCAAAGAAGAGAATAATACATCAAGTTAACCAAGGTTAAATGTTTTGTTGCTAATATATCCAAAGTAACTTTACTTGTTTTTCTCTGTCTCCATTTTATATTTTGCTTTCCACATTATCATAAATAAGAGCCATATTGCAAATATGACAAACATTATTTCAAGCATTGGGCCTCCTGGAGGTAATGTTTGAGTCCATTTGGCATTATGTTGTGCTTAAGAAGAAGACCCATCAAGCCAAGTAAAACCGCAGTCGTGACAAATACTGGTGTCATGCAAATGGCACCCATGCTGGTGGCACGTAAAAGCACTCATGACACTCTCAGAGTGGTTGGCATTAGGAAAGGCATCCAGCCATAGAAAACCATGCCAAATCAGACTGGAGTCTTGTGCAGCCTACCAGTTTACCAGCTCTGGTCAAACCGTTCAACCCATGCCAGTATGGACAACGGATATTAAATGATGATGATGATGATGATGATGATGATGATGATTAGTAGCCCTACAGTGTCCAACATAAAATGAACTTGATGGAATAAAAGACATTTTAATGGGTTTGTTTTGCTTTTCTGAGATGACGGAATCTTTCAGTGTTCAAATGAGTCAAGAATAATTGTTACAAGCTTTAAACTCAAGAGAAGGGAATTTATTTTGTCAAGTAGTTTAATTTCAAAAACAAACAAAATCAAAATTAACTGAGAAGATCCTTTAAATTGTGGATTGAAATATTAGATGAAGCTGAAGGCAGCAAACCGACAGAATCTTTAGCATGCTGGACAAATAACTTCATGGCATTTTGTTTGTCCTTATGATCTAGATTCAAATACCACTGGGGTCGATTTTTGTCTTTCAGGCTTTCAGGGTCAGTACCAGCTGAACATTGGAATCACTGTAATTGATTTATCCCCTCCTCTGAAGCCACTGGCCTTGTGCTGAAATTTGTCCATGCCGGTGGCACCTAAAAGGCACCATTTGAGCGCGGTCATTACCAGTGTCGCTTACTGGCACTCAAGCCCTGTGCTAGTAGGATATTAAGAGCACCATCCGAGCATGATCGTTGCCAGAATGGCTATCTGGCCTCCATGCCAGTGGCACGTAAAAGATACCATTCGAGCGTGTTCATTACCAGCATCACCTTACTGGCACCTGTGCTGGTGGCATGTATAAAAGATTCGAGCGAGGTCGTTGCCAGTACCGCCTGACTGGCCCTGTGCTGGTGACACGTAAAAGCACCCACTACGCTCTTGGAGTGGTTGGCATTAGGAAGGGCATCCAGCTGTAGAAACTCTGCCAGATCAAGATTGAAGCCTGGTGCAGCCATCTGGTTCACCAGCCCTCAATCAAACTGTCCAACCCATGCTAGCATGGAAAGTGGACGTTAAACGATGATGATGATGATGATGATTAGATGTGGCTAAACCTATTGTTGGCAAAGTAGCCAAAAGGTCCTCGTTCCCTTTTTCTTGCTTCCTTCTTTTTCCATTTTTGCATGGTGCCAACCAGCAACCCAGCCACCAATGTCAATGATACCATTATCTATAACAATGGAATCATTAATAAAACTGTCATTGCATATCGCTCTTATTTATATGAGCATTGACATTTGTAATAACAAGAGTCTACTGGAAGATAAATGGTGATTTTACATTTAGTTTTATAATTGTAAAACATCATTAAGATAAAATTTTCAAATTGTTGACTGTGAAAGAAGAGCCTTTAGCATGAAATTCATTGAAATCACATTGACTTGTCTGAAAAAAAACGAGACTTCAATCTCCAACTGGCTTTTTAAACAAGTTATTTCACAAATTTAGAATTCACAAACAAAACATCTCTAGTGCTATTGTGAGAGACCATTAACCTTGTTTCTAATTAATACCACTCGGACACTTGTTTAGGAATTATATTGCATGGTTTTTAATTAGCAGAATTACCTTGATAAAAGTTCAGCATTGCAGTGATATTTTTTACTTTAATCTGTAACATCCAACTTTCTGTAATTTCTGTCTGGTTGTTGGCAGAGTTCAGTGAACAATAGAATCAGCTGAGCAAAGGACTAAGTGACTTAAAACATTTAACTACACCTTTTACATTTTGAGTTCAAATCCTGCTGGTGCACAACTTTACCTCACATTCAAGAGTCAAAATTATAATGAGTTATGTTCTAGGAATGACTAGATTACTGTACAAAAAAAAAACCTCGCCCTTTTCAAGCTTAGCCAGGTTCATGGGCCCGGTTTCCCGGTTTTTGTGGTGTATGTGTTCCCCCCAGCTGGACGGGATGCCAGTCCATTGCAGCGTTACTCAGGAAACAGGAAGAAAGAGTGAGAGAAATTTGTGGCGAAAGAATACAACAGGGGTCACCACCACCCTTTGCTGGAGCCTCGTAGAGCTTTAGATGTTTTCACTCAATAAACACACACAATGCCCGGTCTGGAAATTGAAACCGTGAGCCCGCTGCCCTAACCACTGGGCCAATTCGCCTCCACCAGTTTACTGTACATGTCCCCTAAATTGTGTGGCTTGTACCAAAGTTAAAAATCATTAGTTGATAGGTTGATATATAGATAGGGAGGCTGTTGATAATATTACTTTACAAGTTGCCACAAAAAGCATTTCTAATTTTTGTTACTAATTTTGTATACAACAGTATTTGAGAGAAAATAAATTAAAATCTATAAGCTGAAGTCAGGTCGTATGTTGTACCCATTTGCTTAAACTTTTGATAAAACAGATATTAAAAAAAAAGTTTTTATGGAGATGTACTTGTATAGCAAGTGTTTTGATCTGAGATCTTCAGCTAAACCTAAAGTGATTCCAGCATGAAAGACCCAAGTTAGCCATTCAAAAACATGCAAAGACCGTTAGCTTCACTTAAACTATTTAGCTGTAATCATCATCATCGCTTAACGTCTGTTTTCCATGCTACCATGGGGTGGACAGTTCAACCAGGGTCTGGGAAGCCAGAAGGCTGCACCAGGCTCCAGTCTAATCTGGCAGTGTTTCTACAGCTGGATGCCCTTCCTAACGCCAACCACTCCATGAGTGTAGTGGATGCTTTTTACGTGCCATCGGCACAGGTGCCAGGTGAGGTTGGCAACGGCCATGATCACTTGGTGCTTTTTATGTGCCACCGGCATGGAAGCCAGTCAAGGCGGTGCTGGCATTGGCCACATTCGGATGGTGCTTTTTACATGCCACCGGCACAGGTATCACAACTATGATTTCCATTGATGATGTTAATATGGTGTCAAAATTTTCATTGCTCAAAACAGCAACCGGCTTCATTGATGAAAAATTTTTTCCTGCAGCAATATTCAAGCAACGAAAATTTCGACACCATATTATAAATAAATGTTTAACTGAAGATGATGGACTTTGTGTGTTTCTGAATGGCTAACTTATCTCTTTCATGTTGAAATTTCAAAATAGTTATTGTTTTTATTCTTTATTATCCAGTGCATTATTAAATGGAAAATGAAAAGAAAGAATGAAGGAAAAATAAGATATTAATTATGTCATGAAAAAAACAAAGCAAAAAAAAAACAAGTGCTTGATAAGAAAGAATACATAGATTCACAGAGATGAGTTTGTTTTGCATCAATCACCAAGAATTGCAAATTTTCATTTCTGTTTACCTTTTTTATTCTGTTTCAGGTACAGAACTTAGATTTACCTTTAGCCATTTAATGATCTATTCATTGTTTAAATCTCGAAACAGGGATTTACCACACATGTTGTGATAAGCTTCAGTACTGGAATAAAAGCAATATTTATCTTTTAATTACTTCAGGAAATTAACTTGAAATTATCGTTATGGCAATTTAAATAGCAATCACAATGAAATCAATGTAAATGATTCCAGAAAATATTATTATAATTATTTATGAAAAGTAATTAAATGTGTATATATATATGTGTATATATATATATATATATATATATATATATATATATATATATTTGAGTTATCAAGTTGCTGGATCAGGTAATGAAGGTCACGGAGAGGGTCATAGCCCAACTAATTAGGGAGAGAGTCAGTTTGGATGAGATGCAGCTTGGTTTCATGCCAGGGAAAAGCACCACTGATGCTATATTTCTGGTAAGACAGCTGCAGGAGAAATACCTAGCCAAAGATAAACCTCTATACCTGGCTTTCATTGACATGGAAAAAGCCTTTGACAGGGTCTCCTGACCCCTTAGCTGGTGGTCAATGAGGAAACTAGGGATAGATGAATGGTTAGTGAGAGCTGTGTAAGCCATGTACAGGGATGCTGTCAGTAAGGCGAGGGTGCTTTTACATGTCGGTGGCATGTAAAAGCACCCACTACACTCTCGAAGTGGTTGGTATTAGGAAGGGCATCCAGCTGTAGAAACTCTGCCAAATCAGGCTGGAGCCTGGTGCAGCCATCTGGTTCACCAGTCCTCTGTCAAATCGTCCAACCCATGCTAGCATGGAAAGCAGATGTTAAACGATGATGATGATGATGATGATATATATATATATATATATATATATATATATGTATATATATATTCAATTCTTTCAATTTCCTACATATTCTTTGTATACATCAGTATGATTTTACATCATCAACATCATCAACATCATTGTCATCATCATCATTGTTTAATGTCCATTTTCCAAACTGGCAAGGGTTCACAAGAGCTGACAAGCCAGAGAACTGTAGCAGGCTCCCGTTTTCTGTTTGGCATGGTTTCCATGGTTGGATGCGCTTCCTAATGCCAACCGCGTTATAGAATACACTAAGTGCTTTCTATGTGTCACCAGCATGCGAGATTTTTACATGGTACAATAATGAAAAACATATTTTATTTTCAACATTCAAATCTGTATAAAATTTCAAATTAATTTCTTATTGTAAACTCTTTATATAAAGTTTAAAATTATTTAATTTATCTAACCTGTGTAAGAGGTATGTAATTTAGACAAGGTAGGAAAGTGTCTGTCTTACACTATTTCAATTTATTTCACTCAATAACGAGAGTAAATTCAACTAAAATCAGCTTTGACTTTTGTATGTCTGGGAGTCATTGGAATAGCTTTAGTGCTTTGTTGGTGTTGGTTTAAATGACTATAAATCACCTGTCCACGTATATCTTAGTCATCAGAAATAGACATCTTGTTAATTTTCTGCATGTTTGATAAATAGAGGCAATTTCATGAGGTTTCTTGAACAGAATTGTCAATAGTTAATTATCGCTGTTGGTATTGAGAATGCGAATGTGTGAATGAATCTTGGTATGCATGCCTGTTCCATGTAAAGCAAACTAAATACAGTGTAGTATTGAAACCTAGTGAGTGACCTAGTTTCTACACAATAATCCTCATCAAGAAAGATATCAAACACCGATTCCTTGTGTGCAAGGCTGGATGCTATTTTATTTTATTTTATTTTATTTTATCTAGTTTCAGCTCACGAGCTGTGGCCATGCTGGGGCACCGCCCTTTTCTCAAAATATAGTAAGATTTTCAAAATAGTATGATTTTCAAAATATAGTAAGATCGACTGAATTAACCCTAAACATTTAGAGGGAAAGAGAAAGTTGGGAGAGAGATGAGAGAGAGAGAGAGGGAGAGAGATTTGTTCTAACTGGTTGGAACTGAGAAAATCATGATGCCACATATTGAAAATATCATTTACTGAAAACTAACAGTTTCAAAGAGAAGAATCGGTCCAAAGTAATGGAGAAATAATGATTTGGTGGTAAAGCAATTTAGAGACCTGTTAGGTATCGTAAGCTTCATCATTTTCCTTTTTATGTGCATAACTTGGATTCTTTGTGAATTAAGTCATTGAACAGATCTACAAAACTTGCTTGTTAATAAACATAATGCCAATGCTTAATGCACAGTTGCAGGAATATACGAATACGAAACTCGGATTTTTTTTTTCTCTCTCTCTCTCTCTCTCTCTCTCTGCCAGTAGCCATGTTTGCTGAATATAAAACTTGGCTGACGTTGTGTAACTGGTTTTATGACTTGGTTGAGTGAGATGAAAATGGAATTATAATATTTATGAAGATACAGCACTAGTCAATGTGGTAGAAGACTAGGAAAAATTTTATACTCATATACATAAATACACCCACTTTACTTAAATACATATATAATCACATAAATTCTATATCTGTGTGTGAGTGTATGTATATCATCATCATCATCATCATCATCGTTTAACATCTGTTTTCCGCGCTAGCACGGGTTGGACGGTATGTATGTATATATATATGTATGTATGTATGTATGTATGTATGTATGTAAGTATGTATGTAAGTATGTATGTATGTATGTGTGTGTGTGTACGTATGTATATATTCTTTTATTTGTTTCAGTCATTTGACAGTGGTCATGCTAAAGCACTGCTTTTAGTCAAACAATTCGACCCCAAGGCCTAGTAATTATTCTATCGGTCTCTTTTGTTGAACTGCTAGGTTACGGGTACATAAACACACCAGCATTAGGTTGTCAATCGATGTTAGGGGGTACACAAACATACACACACATACATATATATATATATATATATATATACGACGGGCTTCTTTCAATTTCCATCTACCAAATCCATTCACAAGACTTTGGTCAGCCTGAGGCTATAGGAGAAGACACTTGTCTAAGGTGCCATACAGTGAGACTGAACCCAGAACCATGTAGTTGGTAAGCGAGCTACTTACGACACAGCCACTCCTGTACCTTGTATGTATATATATATATGTATGTGTGTGTGTGTATGTGTGTCTTTCTGTCCTGGGTGTGACTTTAAATTGCATATATTAGTGGAGTTATAGTTCAAGAGTTCCAGTGTTTTGTGGCATTTGGAACCACATTTTAACCACTTTTGTTCCTGGGTCAACACTGATCTGGTGTATCACCTGTCAGGGTCTCAGCCACTGGTTAATAGCATGTGAGAGGACATTTCACCTGAGCAGGGACAGAGAAATACCCTTGGCTGGTATCAAGTTACTTGGAAAAAACCACTGGGAGTGATGGACCCCAAACTGTTGTCAAAGCATCGTTCTTGGAGAGGGACACTCTGATGTAAAAACTGTGGTTTTAAGGGTCATCTTGCTTTGGCCTGTCACTAGGAATTACTCACAGAAACTCAGAGAATGGTACTCGTGTCATACAAGTGTTCATCACTATAATCCAATGACATACAGATGTTTCTTTATGGTGATCTAATTTACTGTTCCATGTCTTGAAAGCCTTAAGGTGATGGAAGAGTCAGTCTGTATATGTGATGTCTCCTGCTTTTTCCTATCCTATACGAACTACAAGGTTCTATCACACAAATCTAGTTAATTCCATATGACCACCACCCATTGCCACTCTATATAGTTGTCTACTCTGCTCTCATCAGTTATAATGTCCTTCCTCAGGTCTCACACTAACCTATTTCTTTACTACCCACAAGGGGCTAAACACAGAGTGAACAAACAAGGACAGATAAACGGATTAAGTCGATTACATCAACCCCAGTGTATAACTGGTACTTATTTAATCAACCCCGAAAGGATGAAAAGCAAAGCCGAGCTCAGCGGAATTTGAACTCAGAATGTAACGGCAGATGAAATACCCATTTCTTTACTACCTACAAGGGGCTAAACATAGAGTGGACAAACAAAGATAGACAAACGGATTAAGTCGATTACATCGACCCAGTGCATAACTGGTACTTATCTAATCAACCCCGAAAGGATGAAAAGCAAAGCCAACCTCAGCGGAATTTGAACTCAGAACGTAGTGGCAGATGAAATACCGCTAAGCATTTCACCCGGCGTGCTAACGGTTCTGCCAGCTGGCTAACAAGACTGATAAAATATAGGCAGACCCTGTGTCACTGAGGGCTTTGAAAGTGACCCCAAGGAACAGCTACCAACAGTTGATGGTGACATCTCCTCCTCTAGGGGAAGGCTAACTCATATATATGAAACCTGATGTTCTACTGAGCTGGATATCCTGCACTTTGCATGTCTCTTGGCTTCTTGGTATTGCAAGTAAGAGACATTGTGCTAACATGCAAGCCACACACTCTACTTAAAACTTTTGCATGAGCATTTCTCATACTGTTTTCCGTGCTAGCACGGGTTGGACGGTTTGACCGGGGTCTGGGGAACCAGGGGCTGCCCCAGGCTCCAGTCTGATCTGGCAGTGTTTCTACAGCTGGATGCCCTTCCTAACGCCAACCACTCCGCGAGTGTAGCGGGTGCTTTTTACGTGCCACCTGCACAGGGGCCAGAGGAGCCTGGAAAACAGCCACAATCATTATGTATGTGTGTCATGCTCGTCTAACAGACAACCATCGTTTACGTCCATATGTATATTTGCATATATATCCATATCTATATATGTATATATATATGTGTGTGTATGGATATGTTTGCATGTGTGTGTGTGAGGCATGTTTGCCTGGTAAACAAACATAAAAGAGCCTACCCAGACAAAAAAACTATAAATATCACTTGTTACAGCTGAAAAGTAAAATGATTTCCAATACGTTTCAAGACACAAATTTAATGCAAAAAATTTCATATATAATTTAACCAAAAGTAGATATTACGATGCTTGATGAGCATAATTGCCATATGCATTTCAACCTATATATATGTATGTATGTATGTGTGTGTGTGTGTGTGTATGTGTGGGTGTGTGTCTGTGTCTGTGTGTGTATGTATGTGTGTGTATGTGCATGTGTATGTATGTATGTGTGTGTGTATGTGTGTGTATGTATGTGTGTGTGTATGTATGTGTGTATGTATGTGTTTGTGTGTGTATGTGTGTATGTGTGTGTATGTATGTGTGTATGCATGTGTGGGTGTGTATGTATGTGTGTGTGTATGCATGTGTGTGTGCATGTGTGTGTGTATGTGTGTATGTATGTATGTATGTATGTGTGTCTATGTGTGTGTGTATGTATGTATATGTGTGCATATGTGTGTATATATATATGTGTATATATATATATGTATATATATGTATATACGTATATAGTATGTAGAAGCATGTGTTAGAAATATGTTAATATATGTGGAATACTGAAGCTACAAAATGCATTAAATATTATCATAAAGCCTAATGGATGTCTACCATTCCACTCAGTGCCACACAGATCGTATGTGAAGTGTGTGTTACATCTAATGGTTGAACTAATATTTTCCAATGTAATTTATGTCAGTGAATGAAATAATCACAATAAATATGCATTATTCGTGCATGTGTGTGTGGAAATGCAGACAAATATAGAAATATTTGCAACTACAATCTTCATATGAAATAGAGTTCTTATATGTTTAAATGTGAATACTCACAACTCTCTTTACTCTTTTACTCTTTTACTCTTTTACTTGTTTCAGTCATTTGACTGTGGCCATGCTGGAGAACCGCCTTTAGTCGAGCAAATCGACCCCGGGACTTATTCTTTGTAAGCCCAGTACTTATTCTATCAGTCTCTTTTTGCCGAACCGCTAGGTGACGGGGACGTAAACACTCCAGCATCGGTTGTCAAGCAATGCTAGGGGGACAAACACAGACACACAAACATATACACACACACTTATATATATATATATATATATATATATATATATATATATATATATACGACAGACTTCTTTCAGTTTCCGTCTACCAAATCCACTCACAAGGCATTGGTCGGCCCAGGGCTATAGCAGAAGACACTTGCCCAAGATGCCACACAGTGGGACTGAACCTGGAACCATGTGGTTGGTTAGCAAGCTACTTACCACACAGCCACTCCTATTTATTTATTGCAAAAAATTTATATCCATATTCATATGTATAACACACCAGCATCGGTTGTCAAGCAATGGTGGTGGTGGGAGACAAACACAGACACACAAACATATATATATATATGGTCAGTCGCCATGATAGTTCGCTAGTCACTACACACATTTTTTTTTGTCTCCTTGTTTTCTGTGTCCCTTTCTGTAGAAGAGCGTAGGCTCAAAGTGTAAAAGATTTTTTCTATTCTTGAGTGTTATACTAATACATCTGCTTGTTTTGTACACCACCTGTCGTCGTCTTTTGTTTTTTTTGTAAACTCTCCCTATATATATATATATATATGATGTGTTGTGAATTTATAGAAAGAAATCCCATATAAATCAACAGTTTTGTTAAAAATGGAGAAAAGATGTTAAAATAGATGAGAATTTTAATTCATGCAGATGGTCGTTTCGTACAGAGATATAAAGATCATGCAAATTCATGGTTGAACTGAATTAATTAAATTAATTATATGTCAACGTACTCGTCAGTGCAAGAAGTATTAACAAAATTTTTACAAAGGCCCAGGAGTGGACGTGTGATAAGTAGCTTGCTTACTAACCACATGTTTCCGGGTTCAGTCCCGCTGCATGGCACCTTGGAAAAGTGTCTTCTACAATAGCATCGGGCCAACCAAAGCCTTGTGAATTGATATGGTAGATGGAAACTGAAAGAAGCCCGTCATATATATGTGTGTGTGTCTGTGTTTGTCCCCCCATCATCGCTTGACAACCGATGCTGGTGTGTCTACGTCCCCGTAACTTAGCAGTTCGGCAAAAGAGACCGATAGAATAAGTACCAAGCTTACAAAAAATAAATCCTGGAGTCAATTTGCTCAACTAAAGGCGGTGCTCCAGCATGGCCACATTCAAAATGACTGAAACAAATAAAAGAGTAAAAGTCAATACTTCAGATAGTGAAAATGTCTTCAATTTGGTCTGAAGGTTCTGTACAAAATCTGTCAAGACAGTTATGTAGGGAAATCTCCATCACTGATTGGGTGAAATCAGCACCAGAGGTGAGTCCTGAAAGTTCGCCCAAATTCAGATCATCAGGTGAAAGATGGTACTGTTGAGAGAAAAAAAAGTGCAGCTACAAACAGGAACTGGTATTTTTATTTAAGTAATCGAAAAAGTGAATTTTTCTTTATGCTAAAAAGTTATTGGAATTCTGGGCCACTTGATCAGTATCTCTTGAACTATAAGAAGAATTTGTATCTTCAACCAACTGGGCTGGAAAATTCAATAAACTGTTGCTTTCCTGAGGAAGACAAGATAGAAACCCTGATCATCTTCAGATGACTAACTTATGACTCATAAATTCATTCGACATGTTCTTTTAAAGCTAAATAAAAAGATGGCTAAATGAAAGAATGATTTTATTATATTTGAAGTCAGTGAATGAAAGTGAGATTTTGCTTCTTTCATTCTGCCAGTGATATCTGCTCCCAATTATATATTTGTTCATAACATATAGAAATATTTTGCTTTTATCAGTAACAAAACGAAGTTCTATTCATTCAAGTGAAACAGAATTTGACAAGAGAAAATGAATCCCGGAAATAGCTAATAGGAAAACATCGACTGAAGTACACGAATACAGTCTCTGTCCCTTTCACTGAAATATGCATACACAAATACTTAGAGAAAAAACACATATGCATTCATAAATCTATAGTTGTCTGTGCATATTGAGATGTGTACATGTCTGTTCATGCGGAAAGAGGGCTTGTGCACTTATAAATACATGAAAGTAAAAACAATAAATAAAAGAATTGGGAAAATATTTTGGCAAAAGATTAAACAAATCTCCTTTTGAAGACTTTTGTTATACCTTGTTAAACGATTTTGTGGATGAAGTGCGGATATCGACAAATACAACAAAAATGTTTGTTAGAATTGTTGGTCTTCACCCAAGGCCAGCAGATAGTATTATGTGAAAGAGATACCTTAGAAGAGGAGAGCATTAGACAAATAGCTCAAACAGCTAATATCATTTCTTCTTTCTTTTTTTTTTCTTTTGTTGTTAATAAAAATAAATCAACAAAATAAACAACAGATTTTGTTGCATAATAAAAAAACATCATGCAATGAAATACATACAGTGCAAAAGAAGTAATTATTCTTATTTTGGTAAATTTACACACATATCTATACATGTATACATACATGAACATGTACGTATGCACATGTATCACTTGAAATATTAACTGTAATGTTCAACATTCTTTGTATAGGAAACTAACCAGTACTTTCATAGGAATTTGCTATCCCTTAATGAGGTTTGAAACCATTATTTGAATCTCTATTTTCTTTGGAGGCGCAATGGCCCAGTGGTCAGGACAGCAGGCTCGCAGTTTCAATTCTCAGACTGGGCATTGTGAATGTTTATTGAGCAAAAAACACCTAAAAAGCTCCATGAGGCTCTGGCAGTGGATGGTGGCAAACCTTGCTGTACTCTTTCACCACAACTTTCTCTCACTCTTTCTTCCTGTTTCTGTTGTACCTGTATTTCAAAGAGCCAGCCTTGTCACACTCTGTGTCACACTGAATCTCCTTGAGAACTACGTTAAGGGTACACGTGTCTGTGGAGAGGGGAGTCTGGTATGCATGGGCGACTGCTGGTCTTCCATAAACAACCTTGCCCAGACTTGTGCCTTGGAGGGTAACTTTCTAGGTGCAATCCCATGGTCATTCATGACCGAGGGGGGTCACAATATATATATATGAATGTATGTGTATATATATATATATATATATATATATACATATACATATATATATATATATATATATAAATATATGTATATATATATATATATATATAATATATATATATATATATGTATATCGGTGCTATTATGCAAAAGTGTCATAAGTTCAAAACGTTGCTTATTTCAGAAAACAAAAAAATAGTTTCACCATTCCATAGCATAACCATTATACTACACCTTGACAATTTTTGATATCTTGGCAACTGAAGCAATTGGAGATACGATAGTTTGACCAAAAGAACTGACTATTGCAAGTAAAAATAAATATTGAAAGAAATGCATTTGATCAAGTTTGGACACACCTTTTGAATTTTCCCTCCTCACGTCTTTATTTGCCTTTCTTCCCTCCTTTTCTCTCTTTTTCTCCTTTCTTTCTCTTCCTCATCTTTCAATCATGCCCGATTACAAACCTTTCCTCCTCCACCTTCATCACCACCTGAAAACCATCTTTCCACACTTCCTTTATCACCACTATTTTATTATCTCCCCTTATATAACTTTTCTTGTAGTAGATCACATACCAAAGAAGTTGCATGACAGGTGTACCGCACACCAAAGTAGCACCTATCTATCTATATATAGTTGGAATTTACAAAAAGCAAACAAAACAAAAGATGAAGACAGGTGTGTAAACAACAAACAGATGTATTAGTTTAATGCTTGAGAAGTGAGAAAGTCTTTTACATTTCAAGCCTTATGTTCTTCAACAGAAAGGAACACAGAAATAAACCGAGAGAGAAAATAAAAAAAGGCTTAGTGGCTAGCGATCAATCATGGCAAATGCCGGACAGAGGTGGTCAGACATGAGAGCTAGAAAGAATTTTAATAATTTTAATGATAACTGTATTAACTATAAAATTAGTAAACTTGTTTCAAATTTGATTCATTCTAATTTCTTTTCAATAATAAATGCATAAAATATATAAAATTTTCAGTGTCTATTTTTGACTTTTGTAGCTGATGTCATGAAACTGCTTTGGTATGTATGTATATATATATACATATAACATATACGTATATTTGCACAAGATCCAGTCTTTCACTGAAGGCTCCTTCTTGCTCACATGCAAATCACTCATGTGATGTATAAATTCAATAACAAGCATCATTAGTCACGAAGGGATTGAGATATCCGTGGCTGAAAAAGTCTGGTAAAGACAAATAGGTGTTCATCTGGTGCTGTGTTGGTTGTACTTCCTGAAGAGAACTAATCGAATGTAAAACATCCAAATGTACCATCAGTCATTCTTTGGAAAATATATTATGGGATTTTAAAGTCATTGTTACACATTTTCGCACAATACAATTATATTTTTATATTAAGGTGGCGAGCTGGCAGAAACGTTAGCACGCCGGGCGAAATGCTTAGCAGTATTTCGTCTGCCGCTGCGTTCTGAGTTCAAATTCCGCTGAGGTCGACTTTGCCTTTCATCCTTTCAGAGTCGATTAAATAAGTACCAGTTACGCACTGGGATCGGTGTAATCGACAAAATCCGTTTGTCTGTCCTTGTTTGTCCTCTCTGTGTTTAGCCCCTTGTGGGCAGTAAAGAAATAACAGTTATATTTTTTATATTATATTATATGCTGCATTGCGACACAGATTTATGCCAATGGGTAAATGTTGTGTATAGAATACAATGTAACAAATGCAACAAGTTCTATGTGGGTAGCACAAGACCGTTACACATTTGCATCAAAGAACATCTGAACACAAGATCCTCCGTCCTCAGAAAACATCTAAACAGATGACGGAACACTGACAAAACCATAACAATCGCAATTGAAGCCAATAAAAGAAATTTGGGAAATCTAAGAATTAAGGAAGCTATACTCATTGACAGACTAGGGCCCCAAATTAACAACAGGCTGGAGGTTGGCAATCAATATATCATTTAGCTACATCTGGATGAGTGTAGGTTCATTTTTGATAACATGCTCATGTATTATGAAAAAAAAAAAAGAAACTGCACGTATAATAGGCATAGGAGTGGCTGTGTGGTAAGTAGCTTGCTAACCAACCACATGGTTCCGGGTTCAGTCCCACTGCGTGGCATCTTGGGCAAGTGTCTTCTGCTATAGCCCTGGGCCGACCAATGCCTTGTGAGTGGATTTGGTAGACGGAAACTGAAAGAAGCCTGTCGTATATATGTATATATATATATGTGTGTGTTTGGGTGTCTGTTTTTGTCCCCCTAGCATTGCTTGACAACTGATGCTGGTATGTTTACGTCCCTGTAACTTAGCGGTTCGGCAAAAGAAACCGATAGAATAAGTACTGGGCTTACAAAGAATAAGTCCCGGGGTCGATTTGTTCGACTAAAGGCGTTGCTCCAGCATGGCCGCAGTCAAATGACTGAAGCAAGTAAAAGAGTAAAAAAGAGAGAGAGTATAATACATAACTTAGAAGCAGCTTGAGACATGGCCACTTTCACGCCCTTCTCATGAGGAATTCCAGAAGAAGCTTTGTAAAACCGCTGCAGAGACACTACCGGAAAAAAAATCATTAACCGGTTTAAAACCGATTATAGCAGTGACTCAATTAATTCTTAGTGATATCTGAAGAAGGAATTTTTGTATTCCGAAATATTATTATATCAGGCTATGGATATGATTAAATTATAACAGTTATTATAGTCCACTCTGCATTGTTGCACCATTCAAGACACACTATATTTTACAAACAATACACAATGCTTCAAGCAAACTACAATACTCTCCTAATTATATTTTTATCTTGACCATTTACTTTTGAATTATAACTTGTCGCAAGGTTCGTAAAAACTTTTCCCACACATGAATTATCGCAGCTGCTGACTCATAAACGATGTCCACTATCAGAATCAGATAGGTGTGTGAAGCAAACAGAGAAAATACTTCATAAAGGCGCAGGAGTGGCTGTGTGGTAAGTAGCTTTCTAACCAACCACGTGGTTGCGGGTTCAGTCCCACTGTGTGGCATCTTGGGCAAGTGTCTTCTGCTATAGCCCCGGGCCGACCAATGCCTTGTGAGTGGATTTGGTAGACAGAAACTGAAAGAAGCCTGTGGTATATATGTATATATATGTATATATGTGTGTTTGTGTGTCTGTGTTTGTTCCCCTAGCATTGCTTGACAATCGATGCTCGTGTGTTTACATCCCCGTCACTTAGCGGTTCGGCAAAAAGAGACCGATAGAATAAGTACTGGGCTTACAAAGAATAAGTCCCGGGGTCGATTTGCTCGACTAAAGGCGGTGCTCCAGCATGGCCACAGTCAAATGACTGAAACAAGCAAAAAAGAGTAAAGTCTCAATGACAGTCGATGATGGCATATCCGGGTATGAAAACACAAAATGAATCCATGAATATTAATCTATAATGTTAAGCAGTATCGGGTTTTTTTCCTTCTTTACCTTTTTTTTTTTTTGGCCCGGGCTCATTGAAATCGACATTAAGCTGTTCAAAAAGCTGCATTGCTTTAATGGGTTAAACATGCAACAAACTTGACAAGAATTTGTTGCTTTATTTATTTCAATGAAAATGGTAGATTACGATAAAATGACTCACCTTGCTTATTCCCAGATGGCATATAAAGATTTGTGTAGACTAAAAGTTATTGCGAGAGCAATGCGAGATTACATGAAAGCTCTACTTTGCAACGCAGGATTTAATCTTTCTTTGCTTATCTTTATGATGTTGATTCAACATACAAGTGACTGATTTCTCATCAATTCCTAGAATAAAGTGTTTTCAAGTAAGATGACGTAACCAGTTTCTGATGAATTCCATGATGGTTTGAACCTTGCTTTCCAGAGACGATTGGTTATGTAAGTTTAGGCCTCTGTAAAGCACGAGAGCAGAAATCAACAGGACTTTATCTTTGGTTTAGACAGGTAGCAATAGTATATATATTTCTTTATTGCCCACGAGGGGCTAAATGCAGAGAGGACAAACAGGGACAGGCAAAGGGATTAAGTCGATTACACTGACCCCAGTGCGAAACTGGTACTTTATTTATCGACCCCGAAAGGATGAAAGGCAAAGTCGACCTCGGCGGAATTTGAACTCAGAATGTAACGACAGACAAAATACCGCTAAGCATTTCGCCTGGCGCGCTATCATGTCTGCCAGCTCGCCGCCTTAACAGCTAGCAATAGTATAATCTGAAGCATTAGTTTTTACTTTGACAGTAAATATTCACATCATTAACAGATGTTACTGCATCCTTAACACCTTTCTTAAGTAGTTAAATGTTTCTATGGCCTTTTCAGACATTGGCATTCCTGATACCTTATAACGGCTTTACACATTCAGAAAACCTCGAAATCCATTTAGAATAGTAAGTGATGCCTCACGTTATGCTATTATCTCTTACCCCCCCTACTAAACTAAGGAGGTGCCTTTTGGCCTTTTCTTTGCTTTGGTATACTAAGTTGTTCATGTTTTGGAATTAGAATTTCACAAATTGATCTTAACCATTCCGGATCAAACCCAATTTCAGTCTTTTAATAATATATCCAAGAATAGCTAATGATTTCCTTGTAGAGAAAGACACTTTCTCGTCATTTTATGTAATAGTTTTCCTTTCAGCTGTATTCTAGAAGTGAGAGAAATTGTAATCATGACACTGGTCATCTTCTCATAAATAGTAATGTTGTGCAGATACAGGCAGATTATCAGCAAATCTTTTTTGACGAATTTGTTAATTTCTGGCTGAAAAGAAGCAACCATGTTTGCTGCTCCAAAGGGGACTCAGGTAAATTGATACAGTCCATTGCCTTCTTCAGGTGCAATGTATAGCCTTCCTTTAATTTTAATTGGTATTTGATGAAAGCATTGCGGAAATCCTTGATAACGAATAGAGAATATTGAGTTGTTTTATCATCAATGTAAGATAATGGGAATGCATCCAGCTGAGTGAATTAATGAACAGTTTGTGAATAGCCAATGCTTAGACACTTCTTGGGGGTTTTATCCTTTGTAATCACAACCTGAGCTCTCCAATGTGATTTGCCTGGCTCTATTATTCCCTCCTTTAATAATCTGTTAATATTTTGCCTAATAAACTATAAGTCTGCGTAACTATATTGTCAGAATTTTGTGGTAATGTGATGGAAATCAGGTGTTAAGTAGACAAAGAGATGAGAAGTGGTCAATGTGAAGAATATTTAATCCGCAAATTCATATTGCAAGTTGTACACATTCAAAATTAAAAGTGACATAATTATGTTTTGATTAGAAATCTAAAGCAGAGAGGTATATCAGTGTGTAACTTGAGAAGGACCGGTAAATTGAAGCCTGCATATTTTCTCACACCAAATTCAACCTCAGTTACTCAGTACTTTCAGCTTTGTGGTTAGTGAAGATATAAAGCATTGCTATAGTGTTGTTGGATGTTTCATCATCATCATCATCATCGTTTAACGTCCGTTCTCCATGCTAGCATGGGTTGGACGGTTCGACCGGAGATCTGGGAAGCCAGAAGGCTGCACCAGGCTCCAGTCTTATCTGGCATTGTTTTTACAGCTGGATGCTCTTCCTAACCAGTGAGTGTAGTGGGTGCTTTTTACGTGCCACCTGCACAGGTGCCAGGCAAGGCTGGCAATGGCCATGGTCGGATTGGTGTATTTTACATGCCACCGGCACGGAGGCCAGTTGAGGCAGCGCTAGCATCGGCCACGAGTCGGATAATGCTTTTTATGTACCACCAGACCAGGGATCCTGGCTGGTTCAATTCGATTTTGATTTCCATCAGTGAATATTTATAAATTACATTAACATGAATGAAGTTTTGAGTGCTTCCACTAACAATTAAAGTTTTAACCTAAAAATTATTAATTCTGACTGACATTGCGGTGTTTGCAAGTGTTTGAGTAACTAAGACAGTTGTTGCTAGTATTGTGGGATAGGTTATTCCTGGTAGCTGAATGAAAATGAAAATGTCTTTCTAAGGCTGCATGTAGAAGTAATTAACAATATCATCATCCTATTTCTTTACTACCCACAAGGGGTTAAACATAGAGGGGACAAATAAATGGATTAAGTCGATTACATCGACCCCAGAGCGTAACTGGTACTTATTTAATCGACCCCGAAAGGATGAAAGACAAAGACGACCTCGGCGGAATATGAACTCAGAACGTAACGGCAGACGAAATACCGCAAAGCATTTCGCCCAGCGTGCTAACGATTCTGCCAGCTTGCCGCCTTAAACAATATCATCATCATCATCATCATCCTTTAACGTCTGTTTTCCATGCTGGCATGGGTTGGATGGTTTGACTGGGGTCTGGGAAGCCAGGAGGCTGCACCAGCCCCAATCTGAATCTGACAGTGATTCATGCGCTGATATCTATATCTTAAAATCAGGTTATTATTTTTACATACAAAAGTCTCTCTCTGGTCAAAAGGGTCGGAATAAGGAATGGTGAGCATTCAGGGTTTTGGTAGGAAATGTTTTTCTGGTGTATTAGTAATTGAATGGAGTGAATGATGTTGGATTGATTTTCGTTCAATAAAGGTATTTTAATGCTGCTAGCGTTCTATTGCTGCATTGCAGAATTTTTTTGATTCTTGCGACTCTTTTACAAAGTCAGTTTTGCCCTTCGGGTACTTAATTTTAAATGAATACTGTATGCATGTATGGCTCTAGGAAGGAAGATAAAGGTACTTCCTTTTTTTATTGTTGTTACTGGGTAAGATATATATCGGTTAAACTGAAAGCACTTTGGAAACTTTTTTGAAAGCATCCATTTGTTCATATCTAGGAGGAAGAGCAATGTTTCACTATTTTCCCCCAAAAAATTATTTTTGAAAGACAAATGTGAAAGCAATTATGCAGTAATATAGAGTATTGCTTTAAAAGTAAAACCCATGCAACAAACTCTGTAACTATTCTCATGTAATATTCAATAGGAAAGTTTGAAATCTTGCCCCATTGGGGAATATCCTCAATATACTTGTCAGTTTACCAATAAATGCAAACACCAAGATTTAAATCCTATAGCCATAGCGAGGTTTTTTAAAACTATAAACTGGTTGAACCTTAAATGAAATAAAGTTGTTTTTCTTCGAGGGGAATATGTTCAGCTATTTTTCCGAGAACATTTTTCAGTTGTAAATTACAGCCCTCTACATATAACATACATCACCTGGATTTGCCAATGAGCCATTGTGGGTTCAGTGCCATCTTGAATTTTGAGAATGCTTCTTTCCTCATAGATCAATATTTATCACCCGACTGATAGGGAAATGGAAAAACTGCAAATAACATTATATAACTTCAGCCAAATAAATATCATTGCAGTCTTGTACATTGTGTTGGCAATGTTTTCTCCTGTTCTTCTCAAACAATGTACATGCTATTCCCCAACTGGCAGAACACTATAAATGAACTGAGATCACAAAGCTGAATAATAGCAAAATGTACTGTAATACATTAACTGGAAAAACGCATCAGTATACATAGCCATAAAAAATCCCTCTTAATTGAGTATCTCCGAAACAATGTAAACGTTCTGTCAAGTTATGGAGATGTTTGAAGAGAAAGAAGGAAAAGGTTGTGCTGAAAGAGATGGAAGAGAAAACAAAAAGACAATAGAGATGGATTAGATAAATATAGAGATTGGCAGAAAATGGAAACGACAGAAGAGAATGGAAGAGAGAAAGAAATGTGAATGATATCAAAGTGTTTCTGTGCAAGGAAGACATTGGCAAAGGAAAAGAAGTGGAAGCAATTTTTGATTGACAGAATATACTTACTTGCACTCAGTGGAGGTGCAATGGCCCAGTGGTTAGGGCAGCAGACTCACGGATGTAGGATCGTGGTTTCGATTCCCAGACTGGGTGTTGTGAGTGTTTATTGAGAGAAAACACTTAAAGCTCCACGAAGCTTCAGCAGGGGATGGTGGTGAACGCTGCTGTACTCGTTCACCACAGCTTTCTCTCACTCTTTCTTCCTTTTTCTGTTGTACCTGTATTTCAAAGACTCTGCCTTCTCACACTCTGTGTCATGCTGAATCTCCCCGAGAACTATATTAAGGGTACACATGTCTGTGGAGTGCTCAGCCACTTGCATGTTAATTTCACGAGCAGTCTGTTCCGTTGATCGGATCAACTGGAACCCTCGTCGTCATAAGCAATGTAGTGCCACAACTTGCAATCATACATACACACATGCACACACATCCACACACACACAGGTAATACGCAGAAGCATGAATGCGTGGTTACAAGTTCATTTTAAAACCATGTGAATTTCGGGTTCAGTTCCAGTGTTACATGAGTGGAATTGGTAAATGGAAACTGTACCAAAGCCCATTGTATGTGTATGTGAGCACATATGAATGTACATATATGTGTGTACTTGTGTGTGTGTGTGTAGGTATGTGTGTGTGTGAATCTGGATTCATTTTCATCTGAGCCAAAACAAAAGTCGGTGATGAAGTTCGCTTTCTCCTGTACACTAGTTTCAGTATTTAAAAGAATCAGGAGAATGAAAGTAACTTACTTGAAAATGAAGGGAGATTAGGGACAGGAAAAGAATGCACCCATCCGGCCATAGAGAAATCGGTTTCAGAAAGGTTCATAAAACACAGGAAACTGACTCCAAGACGACTATGATGATGAGCTGGCAGAAACCTTAGCACGCCGGGCGAAATTCTTAGCGGTATTTCGTCTGCTGTTACGTTGTGAGTTCAAATTCCGCCGAGGTCGACTTTGCCTTTCATACTTTCGGGGTCGATAAATAAAGTGCCAGTTACGCACTGGGGTCGATGTAATCGACTTAATACCTATGTCTGTCCTTGTTTGTCCCCTCTGTGTTTAGCCCCTTGTGGGTAATAAAGAAATGGATAATGATGATGATAACGTTCAGAGAAGAATGAATTTTGTGAATGTTCATTCGATAACAATAAAAAGAGTTAAGCAGTGACTGTTTGAAG
Organism: Octopus sinensis; assembly: GCF_006345805.1. Taxonomy (NCBI): domain Eukaryota; kingdom Metazoa; phylum Mollusca; class Cephalopoda; order Octopoda; family Octopodidae; genus Octopus; species Octopus sinensis. The sequence continues at coordinate 32,798,545 of NC_042998.1, forward strand.
AATGAAACAAAAAGGTGACTTGTCAAATGCACAATATAGAAAAATCTTGGCAGAAACAGCTCAACTTCAAATCTTGGCAGAAACAGCTCAACTTCAAATCTTGGCAGAAACAGCTCAACTTCAAATCTTGGCAGAAACAGCTCAACTTCAAATCTTGGCAGAAACAGCTCAACTTCAAATCTTGGCAGAAGCAGCTCAACTTCAAATCTTGGCAGAAGCAGCTCAACTTCAAATTGCAAACAGAAGATGAAGATCATTACAAGAAGAAATCATTGCTCAATGCAAATTGAACAGAAGTACTGCAAAATTTCAAATAACATACAAAGAAATGCTTAAAGCAAGGATGAAGGTAAAAGACTATGAAAAGAAATAACTGAAAGAATACAAAATGAAACACATAAGGAAAATGGAGCAAGGTTTTAAGCAGGAAGTTGAGACAGAAATGAATCCTCTCAATTTGACATGTACTAACCTAGTGTGTGTGTGTACATATATGTATGTGTGTGTATCTGTGAGTATATTTGTGTGTGTATTTGTATATACATGTGTGTGTGTGTACGTGTACATATATGTATGTGTGCATGCACGTATGTGTGTATCATATGTATTTGTATGTGTGTACATATGTGTGTGTGCATATGTGTTAACGTGTACCTGTGTATGTATTTGAGTGTGTGTGTGCATATGTGCATGTGTCTGTACGTGTGTGTGTGCATGCGCGCATGTGTATTTGTTTGTATGTATGTGTATGTATATGTGTGTACATGTGCCTGCGTGTATGCATATGCGTGTTTACTTGTGTGTACGTGTGTGTATGCGTATTTGTGTGTGTGCATCTACATACGTGTGTATGTGTGTGTGTACGTATGTGTGTGCATGCATGTGCATGTGCACATATGTGTGTATGTGTTTGGAAAAAAAATACAAATATTCTTTTTTTGGAACTGGATCTCAAAGCACAAATAAAGTTATAAAGAACAGCATGGAAATGTCAGGTTGAGAAAGCCTTTTTGGTAAGAAAGAGTTGAAAGCCACCAGTGGGAGTCAAACGCACAAATCTTGAAGTAAACATTTCCCTTTAACTGAGATAATATCAGTTGAAAATGCTCAGTCGTAATGAGAAGCTTAGATGAAACACTTCATTAAAAATAATGGCAAACCAAATATACTTGAGGATGTCTTGGATAATGGAAAAATAGTGTAAAATACACTTAAACCAACAAAACTGTATGGTGTCTTGGGGAAATTTTGAACCTGGGTTCTCATTCCTAAGGTATTTTTCAATGTTATTATTATTATTCAGGTCACTGCCTGGAATCGAACTCAGAATCTTGGGGTTAGTAGGCCGTGCCCTTAACCACTACACCATGTAGTACCCGAAGGGCAAAATTGACTTTGTAAAAGGGTTGCAAGAATCAAAAAAATTCTGCAATGCAGCAATAGAACGCTAGCAGCATTAAAATACCTTTATTGAACGAAAATCAATCCAACATCATTCACACCATTCAATTACTAATACACCAGAAAAACATTTCCTACCAAAACCCTGAATGCTCACCATTCCTTATTCTGACCCTTTTGACCAGAGAGAGACTTTTGTATGTAAAAATAATAACTTGATTTTAAGATATAGATATCAGTGCATGAATCACTGCCAGATTCAGACTGGGGCCGGTGCAGCCTCCTGGCTTCCCAGACCCCATTAACAACAAACTAGTTGAGAACAAATATCCGTCAAATGTAAATAATGTACATAATTCCTCATCTCTCAAATATAGAACTGTATAAACTAAAATCAGGTTTAAAGGAATATTTAGTATATTGCTATGAAGAAACCATGCCTTAAGATTTAAATTCTAATCTCTCTATATATAAACGGCAGTTTGTCTGTGCGTGTTTCTGTGTGTCTGTTTGCTTGTACCCTCACCCTGACCACGGCTTGCAACCGATTCTGATGAAACTTGACACACACATAGCCCAAGTCATAATTCAAAACTAACGCAGCGAAAATTTTGAAAAGTTCCCCAGTTCTGAAAAAAATCGATAAATTCGAAATGGGGTCGAGAATCAGAAACACAAACCGCAAACTGTCTAGGGGAGCAACTCACCTTTTTTAACTAAAAAAAATTTACCATCATTTTTTTCATTTTTTTGCTATTTTTTGGCTAACTCTCTAAAAATGCTTTATAGTTATTTCCCTTACAAACCTGAGCAACGCCGGGCGATACTGCTAGTATATCATAAGTGAGAAGGACTTGTTACCATTTATTAGTTTTCTCCTTTTTTCAGTATTAACTCTGATAAAAGACATAAGCAATATGACAAACACATTAACCTCTAAGACTCTCTGCAAATTCTTTAGTTGGAATATCATTAAGATAATTGATGTCTATTGCTAATAAATAAGATTATTCTCCAATTAGTGTTTTCACCTTGTTTCAAAACTATGAACATATTGAACTAAGAAAGTTGTACCAAGTTATTTTTGATGTTGAAGGAAATTAGAGTTTTCAGATAAAAATAAAACCAATCAAATAATTCATTAATTTCATCGCTTTTCAGGGTTCTTTTTTTTTTTTTTTTCATAATTCAAGAAATTAGTATAAATATATAAATATTTATTCTGAGGAAGATTAAATTGTAAATTATAAGCTGATATAAGTCAGAGAGCTGGCAAAATGCTTAGTCGTGTTCTTTCCGCCTTTACATTCTGAGTTCAAATTCCACCAAGGTCGACTTTATTTTCCGTCCTTTTAGGGTCGATTAAAATAAGTACCAGTTTAACACTGGGTCAATGTAATTAACTTACTCCCACCACCAAATTGCTGGTCTTGTGTCAGAATTTGAAACCAAGTTATAAGCTGATGTTTATGAATCACAGTTTCGAATACCATTAGAGGTTACTTTGTTTCATTTCTGATGATCACATACATGGGAGAGGCTTGAATGTTACTACACATAACTTATTCACCTGTAAATCTGAATCACTTTTGTCTAGTGATGAGGAATCATATTTTTTCTACTTTAGGCACAAGGCCCAAAATTTTGGGGGAAGGGACCAGTCGATTAGATCGGCCCCAGTACACATCTGGTACTTAATTTATTGACCTCGAAAGGATGAAAGGCTAAGCTGACCTCATTGAACCCAGTACGCAACTGGTACTTAATTTAATGACCCTGAAAGGATAAAAGGCAAAGTCGACCTCAGCGGAATTTGAACTCAGAATGTAAAGACAGACAAAATACTGCTAAGCATTTCACCCAGTGTGCTAAAGTTTCTTTTCTTCTCTAGGCATGAGGCCTGAAAATTTTGGAGAAGGAGCCTATCAATTAGATCGACCCCAGTATACAACTGGTACTTAATTTATTGACCTCGAAAGGATGAAAGGCTAAGTCAACCTCTGCAGAATTTGTACTCAGAATGTAAAGACAGATGAAATACCGCTAAACATTTCACCTAGCAAGCTACGTTTCTCTTCTACTCTAGGCACAAGGCCCAAAAATTTTGAAGAGGGGACCATTTGATTAGATCGACCCCAGTATGCAACTGGTACTTAATTTATTGACTCCAAAAGGATGAAAAGCAAAGATGACTTAGGCGGAATTTGAACTCAGAATTTAAAGACAGACAAAATACTACTAAGCATTTCGCTAAGTATGCTAACATTCTGCCCCTTAATAAGGAGACATATTAAGAAAGATTTGAGCAGTGAATTGTGAGATGTCCTCACTCAGGTCAATCTCGAATGAACAGACTTATGATTAAAGTTGTTTGAGGAGTGGCTGTCCCAGATTTTGTCTCAAACAGTATATGCCAAAAATACATTGTGTAATGTTTACTTTTGTTCTTTTGCGACAGTAAGGTATGATTTGAGGGAAATTTGTCTACTATTTCTATCAGATCATGCTACACTTTAAAGGACTCCTTGAGCTTAGAGAGGTAAGTTAGCAGAAATAGTGGAATGCATTTCAGCCGTTTGCTTTTCCCAGCCATATTTTTGGATTTCAGGATTCACCCTTTCGTGATCATCCCAGCTGAAACCGGCTCTGGCTCTTTAGTATAAATGTCTTGTTTTCAAAAGTCCTGAATTAAAATCTTCCACCAAACCTTAGTCACAATTTATGTTCCTAACACTAGCTGAATGATAACTAAGTTATTTTACTAAATTCTTTGTTATATTTAAAATAATTAGAAGAAACACAAAGCATCTCAGAATAAATACGGTAACAAAAGGGTTAAAATAAGTTCATTTTTATCTTTTATCCTTCGTCGATCAATAAATTAAATACCTGCATTACAATAGGATTCGTTTATTCATTATATTTTTTCTCCACTAAAGTTGGTTTATATTTGTTCAATGGAAATCAGTATGAAGATCTTTTATAAACAAAAGAATTATCAATTCCACTTTCTAAAAAAAATTTTCATATGATGGCAGTGACCCAGCATGGCCACAGCTTACTGGGTGAAGAAACGTAAAAGTAACAAAAATAAGTAAAAGAATTATCCAGTACAAAAGTTTGACAATTTTTCTTCATTTTCTTTTGTCTTGTTATAAAGATAAATCTTTACAACAAGATAATATTCTAATGATAGATAGTTGGACTGTATCACTGCATCAGGACCACATTATAGAAAAACAAAGAGCATTCCGTATATATATATATATATATATATATATATATATATATATCATAAATATATATATCATAAATATGAAACACTGCAATAATTTGATGAATTATAAATTCAGTGAACAGACAGAAAGGAGCCTGTTTTGAAATTATACAACTCTATAATGTAATCAAGTGTAGTTTAGGGGATTCCTATCAGGAAATATTGATTCAGTATACAGCTTTGCTGATGTTAATATTCTGTTTACATTGTCTTCTTTTACTGGTGACAGGCATCATGGTAGCTGACATCACAATGGTCAATTCATAATCTACTGAATCCACGATGTGCTTTAGATTTGCAGTTAAAAGGATTCACTTACATTTCAAATGATGCTTGTGAAAGAATAAACAGTACTATACACTATTTATTTTTCTATAAGTATAAAATTATACTTCTCTTCTGTTCATAGTTGATAACATTTTTCGATTAAATCTACTGTTTGAACTTTAAAAGAAAAATCCTACAATTTTTAGAATATGAAATATAATGGATTTCTTTTGTAGCTTATGTATGAGAGGAAGGAAAGTGTCCATGGACTTTCTATGTCTTCTTTGTCTAGAAAGGATTTTTAAATGAGATTAATATGACAAATGTTGATCTTTTGATAAAGGAAAGAAATATTTATGACTCCATGAAGAGTTTCCAAGATATTAGAAGTTCTAAATGGAAAAGTTCTCGTGGTTGAGAGTAGTGGAAGATGGACGAAGGGAAAAGAAATGGTATACAAGAAGGTCCATTGTTACAAAGACAATTACAACACTCCACGGCAACATGGTGAAGATTTATTGATCTGACAAATGAGTTTCGTTTAGGTCGGATTAAATGTGTGCAATAATGGAAAAAGTTTCCATATCTGAGCAATATTTTATTGTGCATGGGAGGTGTTTGGTCAGAAGTGAAATATTCCCTGACATCCAATGAACTCCAAACTTTAAAATACATCCTTCGCTGTGTACTAAGCAATGTATGTATGCCACCATGGGAGCTCTCATCTTTATTTAACTTGATTGGATAGAATTGATATGGTCAGCAATGAATATGATGTCCACAATATGCAAAACACGGGTATATGGCGTAGTGGTTAAGAGCGCGGACTACTAGCCCCAAGATTCCAAGTTCGATTCCAGGCAGTGACCTGAATAATAATAATAATAATAATAATAATAATAATAATAACAACAACAACAACATTGAAAAATACCTTAGGAATGAGAACCCAGGTTTCAAGACACCTGATGAAGACTGGAGGGTATATCAGCCGAAATGTGTGTTAACAACAAACAAGATGAGGACAAATATCCATCAAATGTAAATAATGTACATAATTCCTCATCTCTTAAATATAGAACTGTAAAATCTATCTAACATCAAAAAATATTGTATAGTTGCTGTTGGAAGCATGTTGCTATATGTATCTGATTGATTTATTATACACTCTTTACAATTGATGGATATTTGTCCTCATCTTGTTTGTTGTTACCACAATGTTTCAGCTGATTTACTCTCCAGCCTTCACCAGGTGTTCTGGTGAAATTTTGAACCCAACCCTTTATTTGACTAATAGGGTCCTCTGTTCTCATTCATAAGGTATTCTTTTTGCTGATGTTATTTTTTCTATTAAGATTATTTCCCAAGTCCCTGCCTGGAATTGAACTCAGAATCCGAGGGTTAGTAGCCCACACTCTTATCTACTATGCTATATGCTTGTAGGCAATTATAGAGTGAATTTTAGGGCCTAAAAGATATAATAGTTTATCTTTTCTCAATACTAGTTCCCATATTCTACTCATATCTGCTTAGGAGGTTGTTGTGTCCTAACATATGTGCTGCTTCTTTTAGTTTTCGTATTTTCCAGTGGTGTTCACTGTCTATTATTTTAACTTCATCCCACAGCGGGAGGTGGTCTCTGTTTTTCCATACAGGATCACCTATACCCAATTTTTAAATATCCCCTCAAGTAACAGCTTTACGATGTCCCTCTACCCTTATTCTAAGGGGGTGGCATGTTTTGCCTTTGTATAATCTACCGCAACTGCATGGGATGGAGTACACGCAGTCTTTGGTCATATTCTCTTCTATTGGTGGTTTTACTCAGAGGAGATATTTGCAAAGTGTTGTATATTTCTTCTGAATACTGGCCTGATGTCACACGGACATCTTTTGTATCTTTTGCATCTGATCACTTGTGAAACTAACGGAAAGCTATATGGAATACATACCTTGATGTTAAGGAGGTGAACACTATCTCATATTTCTTTACTGTCCACAAGGGGCTACACACAGAGGGGACAAACAAGGACAGACAAATGGATCAAGTCGATTACATCGACCCCCCCCAGTGCATAACCGGTACTTAATTTATCGACCCCGAAAGGATGAAAGGCAAAGTCGACCTTGGTGAAATTTGAACTCAGAACGTAAAGGCAGACGAAATACTGGTAAGCATTTCACCCGGCATGCTAACATTTCTGCCAGCTTGCTGCCTTCCACTATTTCTTGCAAACAACATTTATTTTTTACCAAACAGTTTATTACCAAACAGTTTATTTTGATAGATATTATACTATTATTAAGAGAAACCATCAAACAACACAGGTTTAAATTCGTGAGATGCAGTTGGGGAAGAAAAGAATTAGCATCATTTAACATGACATTTAATTTTAACCATTTACTTCAAGGAAAAGAATGTCCTTAACCATTACACATTCTCTTTTTGACTAATGAAGGATGATATGTGTGACAGATAACATGAGTTTTTACAGACAAATATCATCTGCTACAGTCACCAGAGCTTCCAGATCACATAATTTCACCCTGCTTGGGCTCTTCAGTGGCAGATATTTAGTAGCAACATAGCAGCTGAATTCTTCTATCAACGATATACAGAATTTCATTGTCCATTTAGATACTGACATCACAAATGGCCAGTGGGATTATCCACATTAAGCTGAAGATAAAGATTGTCTTTGGAATTAATACCGCTTCTGTTGCTATTAATCAAATATTATATATTCAAAGATTGAAAATGTTGGTAGTTTTAGCCAGTCAGATCTATCCATTCTGTACACGACATGGCAATATCATGGGAAAACCCTGAACTCTGATACTAAACTAATTAAATTAAATTCTAAACACAGCCCCAAGCACTAGCTATAGCCTGTAACCTCTAAGCCAGATCCAAGATGGTTTCATCTGTTTGGGAACATGTACAGATAACATCATCTGCTGGATGGGATGTTGAGAATAAGTTGACCTGTGTGGCTAAAATTACAAATGATGGTAAAATTTGAAGTTTCATAATGTTTTCTTTATTAATTTTGTGAAAAAATGCTCGTGACTTTTGCAATGGACATGAAAAACTGTATCTGTGTGGATAAAACTGAGATAAGTCTGTCAAATTAAAATGATCTAATGCATGGACAAGTATCAATAAGAGAGGAAGAAAGAAAATGAAAGAAGAAAGGAAAGGAAGAAACAAACACGGGCATATGGTGTAGTGGTTAATAGAGCTGGCTATTAACTCCCAGATTCCTAGCTCGATTCCAGGAAGTGACCTGAATAATAATAATAATAATAATTATTATTATAATAATGATAATAATGACATTATTTACATTTGATGGATATTTGTCCTCATATTGTTTGTTATTAACACAACGTTTCAGCTGATATACACTCCAGCCTTCATCAGGTGTCTCAGGGAAATAATGTACATACTTCCTCATCTCTTAAATATAGAACTATAATAATAACATCGAAAAATACCTTAGGAATGAGAACCCAGGTTCGAAATTTCCCCAAGATATCTGATGAAGGCTGGAGAGTACACCAGCCGAAACGTTGTGTTAACAACAAACAACATGAAGACAAATATCCATATTTTTAGCTTAGAGTGTGTAAGCCACCAGGTGAAATTTTTGAAGTAAAGCAAAGATGGTGCAAACTGAAACAAATTATGATGTTGGTGCTATAGATATACTGATAAATGGAAGCACTCCATCAGTTACGACGGCGAGGGTTCCGGTTGATCCGAATCAACGGAACAGCCTGCTCGTGAAATTAATGTGTAAGTGGCTGAGCACTCCACAGACACGTGTACCCTTAACGTAGTTCTCAGGGATATTCAGCGTGACACAGAGAGTGACAAGGCCGGCCCTTTGAAATACAGGTACAACAGAAACAGGAAGTAAGAGTGAGAGAAAGTTGTGATGAAAGAGTACAGCAGGGATCACCACCATCCCCTGCCAGAGCCTCGTGGAGCTTTAGGTGTTTACGCTCAATAAACACTCGCAACGCCCGGTCTGGGAATCGAAACCGCGATCCTATGACCGCGAGTCCGCTGCCCTAACCACCGGGCCATTGCGCCTCCTACTGATAAATATTGGACAGCTAATTGCAGAACAGTGTTTATTGTTGTTATTGTTGGTTTGTTTTAATCTCTGGATAACCAGACAGAGCAAATATATGCTCAAATACATTTAGACCAAAATTATTGTGGTCTTTATTCAGTCAGTATATCCATAACATGCCTTACTTTTCATAAAATGGTAAGGTGAGGTTTGAGGGAGATTTGTTTGCCTTTCTCTTCATAAAATGGTAAGGTGAGGTTTGAGGAAGATTTGTTCTCTATTTCTTGGAGGTCTAATGATTTTTAAAGGCTTCTTCACTGGCCATTATGTTAATACATAATAACTAATTTACTTTGATTAGGTTTCAAACAGACAGATGCCGGAGAATTAAAGACAACACACAATGTTACTATCAGAATAAAATTATCAGCTATATGTGAATATGTCCTCTCACCAAAATAATTCCATTCCATTATTGACAAAATTTGACTTCAAAGTGTGGTGAAAGTCAAAACAATTCTTGATGTGATTAGAACCCAGAACATAGAAAGGTGAAACTAAATATGAAAATACTCTTAATCAGGCATTTTAGTTTCCTCTGCCAATTCCTTCCTCCTAAACTAATGTATAATTATTGATTCCCTTCTTCTAATCACAATGGAAAGTTATGTAAGGAAAGAAACAGTGAATTAAATCAAATCTGGTTCTAGCAGACTTTAAACTTATACAGGGCAAGGTATTTCGTCTAGCATTATTGCATCTGCAAACTTGCCACTCATCAACTGCTATGTAATTATCAAAACGTATATGTATGTATAGATATCATTAGCAAATAAAAGAAGCAAGCTATTGATTTGGAAACAATGCGAAATGTTGAAAGGAATTTTTGATTAAAAAACAAAAACTTAAAGGGAATTATGAAAACTTACGTAAATTCCTATTTATATTCAATAATGATGCAATTTCTCTTCGCTTTGATTCTTAGATATTTTAATTTTTGTTTTTGGTTCTAATTGAAATATGAAACAGTTTCCTTTGTTAGTAAACACACAACATTATTACCATGATAAAAGTATCAGCTATATTATCATTTTATAATTATCACATTCTTTTAAGGAGGATGAAAAATATGAAGAAATTAAATTCTCAAGTGATATCAATTACTTCCAATGCATGGAAAAATCAATGAGTTTAAAGGGAAATGAAGTTTGCAGAGCTGGTAGATTAATGTTTATACACAATACACACAGCCACAAGTGATGGGCATGTTGAGGGGCCATGTTGTAGATATATATATATATATGTGTGTACTGTTGTATTTATGTGTGTTTGGTAAAGAAACATGCATATAATGCTTTTACACACATGCATACATGGATATATGTATATGCATTAAATATAGATATACATAGAAATATATGAGGCACCCGGCAGTTGCCAGGCACCCGGCAGTTGCCAGGACCCCTGGACTGGAGATACGTAAAAAGCACTATCCGAATCGTGGCCGTTGCCAGCGCCGCCTCGACTGGCTTCCGTGTTGGTGGCACATAAAAACACCATCCGAATCGTGGCCGAAGCCAGTGCCGCCTCGACTGGCTTCCGTGCAGGTGGCACGTAAAATGCACCAATCCGACCGTGGCCGATGCCAGCCTTGCCTGGCACCAGTGCAGGTGGCACGTAAAAAGCACCCACTACACTCACGGAGTGGTTGGCGTTAGGAAGGGCATCCAGCTGTAGAAACTTTGCCAGATAAGACCGGAGCCTGGTGCAGCCTTCTGGCTTCCCAGATTCCCGGTCGAACTGTCCAACCCATGCTAGCATGGAGAACGGACGTTAAACGATGATGATGATGATGATGATATATATGTATATATATATACATGTATATATATATATGTGTATGTATATATATACCATCATCATTGTTTAACGTCCGTTTTCCATGCTACCATGGGTTGGACGGTTTGACCGGGGTCTGGGAAGCCAGGAGGCTGCACCAGGCTCTAGTTTGATCTTGCAGTGTTTCTACAGCTGGATGCCCTTCCTCACACCAACCACTCCGTGAGTGTAGTTGGTGCATTTTATGTGCCACCGGCACGGAAGCCAGTCAAGGCGGCACTGGCATCAGCCATGTTCGGATGGTGCATTTTACGTGTCACTAGCACTGGTATCACAACTACAATTTCCATTTGATTTTTTGATGTTGATGTACTTGACTCAAAAGAAATATATATAAAAAGAAACAACAACAAACATATATATATATATATATATATATATATATATATATAATATATATATATACACATGCATATGCATACATACACATGTTAATATACAGATATGCCCGTGGCTATTGGAGTCTTATGAATCGTCTCCTCAAGCACAATATATATATATATATATATATATATAGTGAATCCAAACAAAGAAGAACAAACAATAAAAAACTAACTCGAGGACGTGGTACAAGTACTGTATTATCAGACACTCAGGAAAGGAAGGAAAGAGGATTTAACGTTTCGAGCTAAGCTCTTCGTCAGAAATAGAGGAAAGTCCAAGGGAAGGGAAGACAGAGGAAGAAAATCACCAATAATACACACACAGTTACATACATACATATAGACAGACACAGACAGCAAATAAGTAAAATGTCCAGGTATCAGTGCATTGTGGCCGTTTCAAGCAGCTTCATTTAATCAGTCAATGAAAACATTACATCAATTTGAAATAAACCGCTCTCCTTGGAAGCAGACGACCATATAGATTTCCAACATACGAGGTACACCATTATATTTCTTAGTAAATTTTTCATCAGTACTAGAGACTAAGATTATCAGATTGAATCTCTTTGCTATTTTTGTGGCAGAATGAATTTAAGGGGAAAAAAATACTTTAAGCCTATTATAGTTTAGAGTGGCAGAAGAAAATAATGGTGGGTCAAGAAAGTGGAATGGTGGTATTCATTTTTCAAAATGAATATCACATTCAAAAGACTCAATGCAACACGTAGTCTACAAGCCCTTGGAATTAAATCAAGTGGGGATTGACAGTTAAGTTCTTGTTGGTGGTGATAAATTGATTTATGTCAGATATATATACATATACATATATATATATCATCAGTGGATCCTATGTACAAAAAGGGAGCACTCTCTACAGGATAGAGTAGTAATGTATTTACCTGAAGTTAAATATATGTCCGGTCATAGACTGACCAATGGTTTCACATCCATAAAGCACTTAGCTTTATAGACGATTCATCAGACTCCATTAGCTGCGGGCATATCTGTATATTAACATGTGTATGTATGCATATGCATGTATATATATATATATATACATATATATATATATATATATTATATATATATATATATATATATATATATATATATGTTTGTTGTTGTTTCTTTTTATATATATTTCTTTCAATTAAATGCTTTTATCTATTCCTTTTTGACACAAGGCCAGCAATTTTAGGGGTTGCGTTAGTTGAATACATTGACCACCAGTACTTTGACCATAAAAGAACGAAAAGCAAAAGTGACCACGATAGAATTTGAACTCTGTGCATAAAGAGCTGGAAGAGATGGTGCTAAGCATTGTTGTCCCATGTGCTAATGATTCTACTAAGTTGTTGTCTTAAGACATAAATGTGTGTGTGTGTGAAAAAGAAAGAGAGTTTAGGTTTGCATGTTATTATGTATGTGTGTGTGAGTACTTGAGAGTGTGTGTGTTTGTGTGTGTATGAATTAGTTTGACCTCAGTTCAAATGTTTTTAAATATCTTAATTTTACTTTCATATTTCTTTCTCAAACTCAAAATAGGTGTCAAGACATTTCGCAACTTTTGTACCATGAGAAATTGGTAAAGTTTCTGCTTCTTTGAATTATATAATACTTACATGGTATTTTCTATAATATTTTGATGCTAAACTTTGTTATCTTTCTACCATCATCTGCTTCGTTGTCATTGAAATCGCCATAAATCATGTTTATCTGTTCTCTGCGAATGAATAGATTACAGAAAGTAGACATCTGTCATTATTTTATAGCATCTTTTATGCAAAATAATCTCATACTCTTTGTGTAGTGTCTGGTGTCTTGACATGACTCTCATTAGCTCTGTTAACCAATTTCTAAATAATAAGGAATTGTGAACTGTGTATAGCTGACTCTTGTGAAGAATGCTATTAGTAATGAATGTCTTAGTAAAATTTCTGGCGCTGCATTTGAAACCGCTGCTGGTCTGTAGGAAGTTGTGGAAAAATACTCAAATATACAGCAGGGAATTGTGTTGAGCCAAAAGTTTTGCAGTATTTTATTCTGTTGTGTCTGGGGAGAGTAATTTTCTTTTTGTGCCTTATTATGTAACACATTCGCCGGTAAAATTTCCATGTTTTTCTAATTTTTATTGTCCTAAAATTTTCGTTGCGTCTTGCAACCTTTTCAATAGTCTTGACTCTGTCCGTTATTTACACTGCATTCCCTTTTGATTGTTTGTTTGTGCGCATGTGTGTGGGTCAGTGTGTGTGTGTGTGCCTATACATGCATGCTTGTATGTATATATGTATGTGTGTGTTTGCATGTGTATGTATATATGTGTGTGTATGCATATGTATATATGTATGTATGTGTGTGCATCTGTATGTACGTACCCTGCATATTTATGTGCTTGCATGTCCGTGTTTGTGTATTTTCTATGTATGTGTGTGTGAGCATGTATTTATATATGTATGCACCTCTGTCTCCTTGTGTGTGCATGTCTGTGTGCATGTGTGTGTTATGCAACTTTGTACCATGTTTGTATGTATGGATGTGCATCTTTATATGTGTGGATCCGTGTCTCCATATGTGTCTGTTCATATAGCCTATATACCTATCCGTCTGTATATTGATCTGTTTATTTACATACCTATATGCTTACATACAGAAATATGTGTCAACTTGGGCAAATGTCTTCTGACATAGCCTCAAGTTGATAGTTAGGCTAAGCTCACTCTATTGAGCACTTTGTTAAATTCATGCTTAAAAGTTTCATACCTGATGCATTTTAGAAATGTGTGTGTGTGATGGTAAAAGACACATTTACAAAGGAGCCATGCATAAACTGGTGTTGTTGAACAAAACTCTTTGTAGTGTTTACTCTTCAGGTTGCATAGACATTCTCTTGTCACTTTCTCTATTAAAAGTGCGATGAGCCAGAGACAGAATAACAAAGCCCAAATCCTCAATGACACTAGTTTTCACAAAATGCTTGAGAAAAGGCATTACTCTCTCTTTACTCTTTTTTACTTTTTTCAGTCATTTGACTGTGGCCATGCTGGGGCACCGCCTTTAGTCGAACAAATCGACCCCGGGACTTATTCTTTGTAAGCCCAGTACTTATTCTATTGGTCTCTTTTGCCGAACCGCTAAGTGACGAGGACGTAAACACACCAGCATCAGATGTCAAGCAATGCTAGGGGGACAAACACAGACACACAAACACACACACATACTTTCACACATATATATATACATATATACGACAGGCTTCTTTCAGTCTAACCAAATCCACTCACAAGGCTTTGGTTAGCCCGAGGCAATAGTAGAAGATACTTGCCCAAGGCGCCACACAGTGGGACTGAACCCGGAACCATGTGGCTGGTTATCAAGCTACTTACCACACAGCCACTCCTGCGCCTGACATTTCTTTTTATAAATCATTGACATTTTTGTAGTGTTTTAGATGTGTTGTTTATTTGTTTGCTCACTTGTTTTGTTGTTTTCTTTCTCTCTTTTTCCTACTTATACACATAAATGCTGCATTTAAAAATATCAAAAGGTACCGATCAATTAAAATGGATGGAAGTTGCAGAAGAGGGAAATCCAGGAAGTAGTGAAGGCTGATGTTGAAACGCCGAGCATTACGAAGGAGATGACAAAGGACCCAAGTATATGGCACTCTGCTGTATTCAAAATGAACAGATCACTTCAAAAGACCAGAACAGAATTGGTATCCTGAAACCACTTGTTTGACAATGAAGGGCACTGATGCTGTACCACGTAAAAAACCTGGTGATGGTGCCACATAAAAAGCACTGGTAATGGTGCCACATAAAAAGTACTGGTGATTGTGCCACATAAAAAGCACTGGTAATGGTGCCACATAAAAAGTACTGGTGATTGTGCCACATAAAAAGCACTGGTAATGGTGCCACATAAAAAGTACTGGTGATTGTGCCACATAAAAAGCACTGGTAATGGTGCCACATAAAAAGTACTGGTGATTGTGCCACATAAAAAGCACTGGTAATGGTGCCACATAAAAAGTACTGGTGATTGTGCCACATAAAAAGCACTGGTAATGGTGTCACATAAAAAGTACTGGTGATTGTGCCACATAAAAAGCACTGGTAATGGTGCCACATAAAAAGCACTGGTAATGGTGCCACATAAAAAGTACTGGTGATTGTGCCACATAAAAAGCACTGGTAATGGTGCCACATAAAAAGTACTGGTGATTGTGCCACATAAAAAGCACTGGTAATGGTGCCACATAAAAAGTACTGGTGATTGTGCCACATAAAAAGCACTGGTAATGGTGCCACATAAAAAGTACTGGTAATGGTGCCACATAAAAAGCACTGGTAATGGTGCCACATAAAAAGCACTGGTAATGGTGCCACATAAAAAGCACTGGTAATGGTGCCACATAAAAACATTGGTAATGGTGCCACATAAAAAGCACTGGTAATGGTGCCACCTAAGTGGCACCCAGTACACTCTGTAAAGTGGTTGGCATTAGGAAGGAAATCCAGCTGTAAGGGTCAAGCTAAAACTGACTATGGGAACTGATGCAGCTCCTGGCTTTGCCAGTTCCTGTCAAACCGTCTAACCCTTGCCAGCATGGAATACGGACGTTAAATGATGATGATGGTAGTGGTGGTGGTGGTGGTGGTGGCGATCGGGCATACACAAACAAATAAACAAACATACTTACTCATTCAGGCATAAAGAATTAGCAGCTGTTCCATACACTCGCACATATATGCACACACAGATACATAGATGCACACAGATATATTCATATAAAACATAACATTTATATATGTTAGTCTTTGTAAAAAAAACATGTCTACTAGCTATAAAAGATAATATATCGATATTTTACCTTGTATGTATGTGTATATTTGCTGCCTTTAATTTTCAGATAAATGAAACACAAACATATTAATTTCCTTCAATTAAGTCTTAAAACTGATATTCAAATTTGCATCTTCTCTTTCTTGCTAATTAGTTGCGTACAGTGATCAATATTTGAAAGTTTTCAGAAAATTTTTCCCCAAAACATAATTTACTAAAATGTTGAGCTAATTTCAATTTTTTTTTCAGTATCACTAAAAAAAATTTTTTTAAAGGATAGCATTCATTTATTACAAATATCGATGGTTTTAACAGCTAATGTGACAGATTCTAAGTTGCTGTTCGACCGTCAAGAAATAGCAGTCAAATTTTACTCAAATAACACGCTTCCATTAAACAAAATGCAGGAGTATATTAGACCATATAGTTCTAGATAGACAGGCAGACAGGATAAATGCTGTTGAAATAGTTTTAACTATAGATGTGCCCCAAAACGATAAACAACACTAAACCATAACAACTAGTCATTTGAGAGGAGAAAGTATTTGCAGAAAGGATGCAGAACACTTGCTACTACCAGTGTCAGGAATAAAGAGACAGGGAAATCTTACTGGAACAGATTTCAGAATGACAAGATTGTGTGAGAGAATAAGGAGCCTTCCCCAAGTAGGGGCCAACATATAGAGCAACTACTGAAGTTAGCAGCTGTTCATTTGAAAGTGTTTGAAGCTCGGTGGCCCAAAGGTAATTAGGAGGAGAAAGGTATGGAAGCTCAGGGACTCTTTCTGCCGCATATGTCCTTGACAAATGATCGAGTATTTTACTGGAGATGATCCATTCAACCTATGCAACCATGGAAACCGGACGGCAATTGATGATGACGACGACGATGATCAAAGTAGTGGTGGTGTGTGTTGGTGGTGATGATGATTATGATGATGATCCTCCCACCTTTTACATTTTCACAGCCCACCTTTAACGGCTGTCTTTCATTTCTTAAAATGCTTTCAGAAATTTTAATCATGGCACTTTTACTTTCAGCCGACAATTTGCAAATACATTCCCAGATACACTCTTCCTGAAAAGAAAAAAAACTCGAATAATTTTGATCATAAGTTTGTGTTTTTAAAGCTGACCTGCGCAAAAAACAACTTTATTAAAGGATGGCTTACGTATAGAGATGCTTGCTTGCTCCGTGGATACAATATAAAATATAGTAAAATGACTAATTGTTGTTGTTGTTATGGTTTAGTGTTGTTTATCATTTTGGAGCAGATCTATAGTTAAAACTATTAAGGCGGCGAGCTGGCAGAAACGTTAGTACGCCGGGCGAAATACGTAGCCGTATTTCGTCTGCCGATACGTTCTGAGTTCAAATTCCGCCGAGGTCGACTTTGCCTTTCATCCTTTCGGGGTTGATTAAATAAGTGCCAGTTGCATTCTGGGGTCTATCTAATCGACTGGCCCCCTCCACAAAAATTTCGGGCCTTGTGCCTAGAGTAGAAACGAATATTTTTAAGAAGGTGGCGAGCTGGCAGAAACGTTAGAATACCGTTAGAGCGTTAGAGTAGAAAAGAATCTACTGGACATTGTCACTATCATTTGATCTCTTGATTTGTTGGGACTTTGATGCAACTACAAATCTGGTTTGTATCCCACATCATGTTTTCTCATGGAAATTCTCACACTTGTAGCGAGACCAATTTCTCACTGTAGCAAGACCAATTTGTAGAATTGCATATTTCGAAAGCATTAAGTCGGTTTGTATAAGTTCTCACCACGCTAATGTGTTGTGATTGATTAAAATACCTATCAAATCAGTTATTGGATGCTTATTAATCCCTGTGTTGTGAATAGTTGCGTTGCAATTGGATCGAAGGTCCAATCACGTTTTGTGTAATATATTTGAAACGACTAAACCCGTACGTGTCCTGGAGCCTCCTTTTTCCATAAATCGGTGCGTCAAATTATTGACGATTCAAGGGCGGGGGAGAGTTTTCACCGAAGCGAGTTTTTCAGATCCTACTGTTTTCATAGGAGAATTGACACATAACGAAGCTCATGCAGCCAATGATGATCCAAGCTGAATTATCAAAATGATGGATGAATAACGACCAACAGAACTTGCAGTGTTTCTTGCTGTGATCCACTGTACCCCTTTAAGAAGGAATAAAGCTACACTGTTATTTTAAAGTTGGTTTCTTTCGTTGTTTATACGAATGAACACACAAACTGTATTATGCAATGATATACATGATTCTTTAATAAAACCAGGGAGGCTTTTCTACGTAAAATCATTGCAAATTTCTCTCTCTCTTTCTCTATCTATCTATCTCCCTTTCTATCTATCTATCTATCTATCTATCTATCTATCTATCTATCTATCTATCTATCTATCTATCTATCTCCCTTTCTATCTATCTATCTATCTATCTATCTATCTCCCTTTCTATCTATCTATCTATCTATCTATCTATCTATCTATCTATCTATCTATCTCCCTTTCTATCTATCTATCTATCTATCTATCTATCTATCTATCTATCTATCTATCTATCTCCCTTTCTATCTATCTATCTATCTATATATCTCCCTTTCTATCTATCTATCTATCTATCTATCTATCTATCTATCTATCTATCTATCTATCTATCTATCTATCTCCCTTTCTATCTATCTATCTATCTATCTATCTATCTATCTATCTATCTATCTATCTATCTATCTATCTATCTATCTATCTCCCTTTCTATCTGGAGATCTCTTGGCGGCGGTGTACTGCAACTGGCAGCAAAACGGGAGCATTCCTGGTTTTGTGAGCCGAGGAGCCGTAACACTGCTGAAGAAAGATCTAAACAAGGGAAATGTAATAGATAACTTTAGGCCCATCACTCTGCTTAATGCAGACTTGAAAATTTTGGCCAAGGTGCTAGCCAAGAGGTTGGCACTTGTCATCAAGAAACTGGTCGACAAGGCGCAAACATGCGCCGTGCCAGGCCGGACCATCCATGACAACCTCCATCTGATGCGCTACATCATAGACAGGGTAGTTAACGAACCTGGCATGGGTGGGGCCCTGATCAACTTGGATCAATCGAAAGCCTTTGATAGGGTAGACCATCGATACTTGGAGGCAGTCCTGAGAGCAGCTGGTTTTGGTCCCGTCTTCTGCGGCTGGATAGCTGCCTTATACAGAGGCATCCGTTCGGTAATTCGTGTAAATGGACATCTATCGAGACCTTTCGACATTGCACGTTCGGTCCGTCAGGGATGCCCCCTCTCGGCGCTTCTATACGTATTGAATCTTGAGCCACTACTGCGGAAGCTGGCGACTCTAAGGGGCATCCCGCGAGAATTGGGATGCGGGACGAGCGTGTCTGCATACGCGAACGACGTCACCGTCATAGTGTCTAGCCACCAGCACATCGAGCTGGTCGGCGAGACATTGAAAAACTACGAAGCGGTGACAGGAGCGAAAATCAACCGGGAAAAGTCAGTGGGCTTGCGACTAGGCACCTGGAGAAGCAAGCCCATGCCGTCCACCAGCGCCTCCGTCGTGGGACGCTGGACCGACGGCCCGGTTGAGTTGCTCGGGGTCTGGTTTGGTCCGGACCTCCAAGTGGAGAAGAACTGGAACGAGATAACGAGTAGGGTGGTCACTCTCGCCCGGCAATGGGCCGAGAGGAAACTGTCCCTAAAAGGTCGAGCGGAGGTGGCGAACACGTACATCGCGTCCGTCATCTACTACCGCCTGACCGTCGTACCTTGTCCCGACCCTACCATCACCAAACTACAACGCATCCTCTTTCGCTTCTTGTGGAAAGGATGCGTCCCGATGGTCAGGCGATCCATTTGCTGTCAACACCCGTTAAAAGGAGGGCTGGGCATGCCATGGTTGATGATGCGCAGACACGCGCTGAGACTGCGACATCTCTGGCTCTATGTAGACGACGGTGAACAGGTGTGGTCGCCGTTTGTGAGGCACGCTTTCCCGCAGCTCGTCTCCATGACCGAACTGCAGTCGTGGATCAAAAAGAGGCCGAGGAAGGGCGAATGGCACCGCGAGTGTCGCGTTGCTCTCAAGCAACTCTGCCGTCCTGGGTCGACCTTAAGTGACTTCAACACAACCAAAGCATTCTATAGGGGTTTAGTGGAGGGGAGGTACGACGACGAGCTCGGGGCGAACCTGGACGTCGACGAGGAGTACCTGACCCGCCTGTTCAGGACGACTTTTGGGCCAGGGCCCATGGACAACTTCCAGAGATCCCTGGCCTGGCAGTGCTACCGAGAAGCGCTACCCGTTCGGGATAAGCTCTACAGACACGGCTCGAGAAACACGGGGCCGACCTGCCCGAGATGCGGTCAGAGCGACGAAACCGTTCTGCACGCACTCGTTCAGTGTCCAACAATTTCCGACCTGTGGGCTTATGTCGAACAACTGCTGTCACGTGTGGGACGAGTCGGTTTATCAGCTGAGTCTATCGTCAATATTGTCACGCCTCCTTCCTTCAAACGGGAAGGAAGAGCTATTTTCATCATCCTTGTGGCTATGGCGAAAGAATGTATCTGGTGGACGCGTCTGAAAGGATTGGAGACAAACACTTTCCTCTCTGGTCAATCTCTCATCAACTTCTTCAAGTACCACTTGAAAAGGAAAGTGAGAGTAGAGAGGCAAGTTTTGTCTAGCGAATGTTTTAAAAAAAGATGGGTGAATGTAGCAAGAATGGCACGTATGAATGACGAAGCCACCTTGAGCATAGTCCTATGAACCCAGAAATCGAAAACAGAGAGTTGCTTATTTGCAAAAAAAAAAAAAAAAAAAAAGAAATATAAAATGTGACTTCATTGACCGAGGTTACCGTGGTCTTTTCCGTAGGCTTTTCTTTCCACGGGTAAACCTCACCTGTCCTCCCCTTTACACTTCATATTGACATTTCTGTGATAATGATCCCTATTGATCAATTTTTTTTTCCTCTCCCCCTTTTTTTTAACCCCCCTTTTTTTTGTCCTCTTTCTCTCCTTTTACGATCCCTTTTGATCGAAAGTCCCTCTTCCTTTTTTTTTTTTTTTTTTAAAACCTTCAAAAGAAAAGCTCTACCTTGTAATTTGTTCTATCTGTGTGCAGCCCTGTGTGGCTAATAAAGAAACATATCTATCTATCTATCTATCTATCTATCTATCTATCTATCTATCTATCCATCTAGATAGATAGATAGATAGATAGATAGATAGATAGATAGATAGATAGATAGATAGCTTTCAAATACAATAAAAGCCCTTTGTGCCCACACAAAACTGGCATTTACAGTGTAAGAGCTGCATGTGATAATGGGGCGATCAAGGAGAACGGCTCCTCTTGTCTTCAAGTCATCGCAAAATTTGCTTCATTTTAGAAGCAGAATACATACATTAATTACTTACTCAGCATCGAAAACACTTATCTTCAGGTTCTTCAAGACAATCACTATCAATACTAGTAGGCTAAACAATATTGTTTTTATGTTTTCGTTTCTGATTGTAGTCAATGTTTTTTTGATGTCCTGTACCCATATATACATATATACATATAAAGTTAATCCAAGCATGAAAGCACAAAAAAACACAACAACGCGTGGACGTG
Organism: Octopus sinensis; assembly: GCF_006345805.1. Taxonomy (NCBI): domain Eukaryota; kingdom Metazoa; phylum Mollusca; class Cephalopoda; order Octopoda; family Octopodidae; genus Octopus; species Octopus sinensis. Next base: position 32,820,322 of record NC_042998.1, read on the forward strand.
GAACAAATATAGTATTATTGGACGCTCAGGAAAGAGGGAAAGAAGGAGGGTTTAACGTTTCGAGCGGAGCTCTTCGTCGGAAACATAGGAGAAGGAAAGATCCAGAGAATGGAAGACAGAGGAAAAAGAATATATATATATACATATATATATAGGTATGTACATATACGTATGTATATATGCATATATATATATATCTTGAGAGAAACAGAGATATCGATAGCTAGATAAATTGATAGATAGATAGATAGATAGATAGATAGATAGATAGATAGATAGATTCAGTGCACATTTGATAAGCGTAAGTTTTATTAGCCTTCTGCGGTTTCCCATTCTGCCGAATTCTCTTGAATATTGCGTTTATGTGGTTAACAATAACTTATTTTGACAAAGCAAAGAAGAGAGGATTGTCCTATCATTAGATTCAAATTCAACTGTTATTAAGAAAGTGGACTTAAAATACTAAATTTCATCAAATGTTAATGATTTAATTCGTAAAACTAAAGTATTGCTATCAACTACTTTCTTTTAGCCCTTACCAAAATCATGGCACTCATTTAAGAAACATTTGATGTTGCAAGTTAACCTATTTCCTTTGCAAGTGTAATCACTTGTAATTTATTTTCAATAGGCAATTTTCTCAGTGAATATAATTTGCAATGAATTTTACTGAAATATAAATAACATCAAGATAGTGAAAGCATTTATTGGAGAAATCTTTCACTCCTTTGTATTCCTTTACGTTAAAAATACGAAGGATAATTCTTGTGAAATAGGTTTTGCTTGAAAAGTGCAACAGGAAATAAGTTGCCAAGCTCTGGTTAATGAAATAAATGGTAAAGACAAATTGAATAAAATCTCGCAAGATCCACCGATCGTTTTTTGTCTGAATAAGGAAGTTGCAACGTTAATATCCAATTTATATATACCAAAGCCTTCAGTCATTCAACCAATCCTGTTTCAACATTTTGCTTCTATTCAAACCACGTAAACTGTTACTTACAAAATCATAATTATGCATACGCATCGGAATCTAAGAAATACTTAAATACTCCAAAACACCCGGATCAAAAATCATCTAGATCTACTAGATACTGAATTTATCTCCACAGTCTGTTTTAAATGCAACTTCTTAGATTGTAGGTTCAATCTCACACATACCATTGGAAAACATTATTTTAATTTTTATACAACCATTATTTTCCATCAAGAGATAAAATATCATTTCCAGTGGATAATATACATTCCAAATAATGTTTCACTTATCATGTCGTGACACCTTGGTGGAATCCAGCCAATATTTTCCTCGTTGATTCTATAAAAATAATTCCAACTTTACGTGTGGTCAATTTTAATTCTTCCTTTATGTATTAGAAGTGTATAAATTTAGGTATGGTACTTATTGCTTGAAATTAATATGAAACAGTTTTAAAGTATATCAAATGAAGTTCACAACATACTCTTTTACTCTTTTACTTGTTTCAGTCATTTGACTGTGGCCATGCTGGAGCACAGTCTTTAGTCGAGCAAATCAACCCCAGGACTTATTCTTTGTAAGCCTAGTACTTATTCTATCAGTCTCTTTTGCCGAACCACTAATGTAACGGGAACGTAAACACACCAGCATCGGTTGTCAAGCGATGTTGGGGGGAGGACAGACACAGACACATAAACATATGCACACACACACACACACACACACACACACACACACACACACACATACACATATATATATACACATATATACACATATATACGACGGGCTTTTTTCAGGTTCCGTCTACCAAACCTGCTCACAAGGCTTTGGTTAGCCCGAGGCTATAGTAGAAGACACTTGCCCAAGGTGCCACCCAGTGGATCTGAACCTGGAACCATGTGGTTCGTAAGCAAGCTACTTAACACACAACAGTAAAATATTGAACGTTGACTTATGAGACGAATGTTCAAGTCTTGTCTTTATTCCAGATTCCGAAGGAAGTAATTATTGCTTCGTGATATTGGTTTCAAATTTTGGCACAAGGCCAGAATGTTCGAGCGGAGGGGATTAGTCGATTGTATCGGTCCCCGTGTTCAACTGGTACTTATTTTATCGACCCCGAAAGGATGAAAGGCAAAGTTGACCCAGGCCGTATTTGAACTCAGAACATAAAAACGGACGAAATGTCGCTCGGCATTTTGTCCGACGTGCTAACGATTCGCTCAGTTCACCACTTTGATGCATCATGAAATTAAATTTACATTACGATTTCGTTATGTTTTTAAGTAAGGTTTCTCCTTAGCTGTTCTTATTTCTCTAAGTACAAGAGTACAAACACAGTAGCAACAAACTTTCATAACGTACCTGCAATACATAACTATAATTAACTATAATTTCAAATGGTTTAAATACAGTATCAGAATTAAACAGAAATACATCTGTAAAAAGGAGTAAAATTGGTAACAATTCTCTTTCCTTTGTTACAACTTTTCTTTTTGAGAGTATCAGTTGCGTACTGGGTCAATCTAATCGAGTACCAGCTGCAATCTAATCTAGAGTACCAGTTGCGTACTGGGGTCGATCTAATCGACTGGCTTCCTCTCCCAAAATTTCAGGTCTTGTGCCTAGAGTAGAAAAGAATAATTCTTTCATTTATAGAACAGGTTCTTTATATAATACAGTTCTAATTTTAAGAGATAATGAATTATTTACAGTTGACGGATATTTGTCCTCATCTTGTTTATTGTTAGCATAACGTTTCGGCTGATATACCTTCCAGCTCTCATCAGGTGTCTTGGGGAAATTTCGAACTTGGGTTCTCATTCCTCAGGTATTTTTCAATGTTATTATTATTATTATTATTATTATTATTATTATTATTATTATTATTATTATTATTATCATCATCATCATTATTATTATCATCATCATTATTATTATTATCATCATCATTATTATTATTATCATCATCAATATTATTATTATCATCATCATTATTATTATTATCATCATCATTATTATTATAATCATCATCATTATATTATTATTATTATTATTATTATATTATTATTATTATTATTATTATATTATTATCATCATCATTATTATATTATCATCATCATCATTATTATTATCATCATCATTATTATATTATCATCATCATTATATATTATTATTCTATGTTTGACTTTTGCTTTATATTGTACAAGTTGGCTCCAAGTCTCACCCAGAGACCTCAAGAGACAACAGGGTTGGAAGTTCATGTTGTTGTTATGCCTAGTGTGCCATATATTTGGGGGGTGGGGATGTTGTACTAATGAATGTCTAAAAAAAAAAGTTTTTTTTTTTTTTTTTTAAACCGAAAATTATGTTTGTTTTAACCTTGAGATTACATAGAGAGTATTTTGCGTAGGATATGAGCAGTTCCCATGAGCACTATCTTTTGAACTTCTGCCATTTTTGGGTTCCTGGTATCTGAGTTAGGTAGCTATCAGCCCCTTTTGCTATCATTCCCAGGGCACCTATGACAACAGGTATTGTTTTAGTCTTCAGCTTCCACATTTTGCTGATTTCTATTTCAAGATCTTTATATTTGCTCAGTTTTTGGTAGGTCTTGACAGATACGTTTATATCGATTGGGACAGTCATATCAATGAGAAGGCATGTTCTTTGTTTGAAGTTTTCAATATGATGTCTGGCCTATTTGCATCTATCTTCCTGTCAGTTTGAATGGTGAAGTTCCAGAGGAGTGAGATGTGGTCATTTTCAAGCACTGGGGGTGGTTTGTATTCCCACCAGTTTTTTTCATGGGGCAAATCCAGGTTTTTACAGATTACCCAGTGAATATATTGTGCAGCTCTATCGTGCCTGTTGAGATACTCTGTAGGCGCTAGAAGACTGCACTTGGAGACCACATGGTCAATGGTTTCATTTTGTTGCTTGCATACACGACACGTTGGACTGCTTCTGATCTTTAATATGTTGGCCTGGTAGTTTCTTGTTGGTAGGCATTGATCTTGAGCTGCTATGATAAACCCCTCTGTTTCAGATTTTAAGCCAGAGGCCATTAGCCATTGATGGGTCAGGGCTTTGTCGATATCTGCATTATTCGCTCTCTTTGGGTATTTGCCATAGAGAGGTTTTTCTTGCCATTTATTATTCAGAATATCTAAGGCCGCAGTTTTGGCACGGGTTTTCATGCGCCTAGCTTTTCTGTGCTTGTTTCTTGTATATCTATCTCTAATTCCGAAATTGGTTGTATTCGGAATTCACTTAGATATTCCTTTGCCTGTTTTGTGACTGAGTATGATGCTTTCTTGTTTTCATGTTTTGAGACAAGTTTTAACATCCAGTCCTCAGAGTTTTTCAGGTAGGTGTCTAGGCCAATTGTAGCAATCTTCATTGTTATTGCCAGTTGCAAAAGACCACGGCCTCCCTCTTTTCTTGGCAGATAGAGTCGTTCTGTATCTGCCTTAGGGTGGTGCATTCTATGCATTGTCAACAGTTTCCTTATTTTTCTGTCGAGCTGACATATTTCAGTAATTGACCAGTTAACAATATTGAAACTGTAAGTCACGACTGGTATAGCTAATGCATTGATTGCTTCGATCCTGTTTCTTGCATTCAGCTCTGTCTTGAGTATTGCTCTCACTCTTCGATAGCATTCTCTCCTGATCCTTTCCTTCATCTCTGAATGCCTTATTCCGTTCCCTTCAATTACCCCTAGGTACTTGTAGCTCTCCGCTGGGTCTAGTTCTTTTATGACATTCTGTTGGTCAAGGTTAACGTTAGATGTTTCTGTCATTTTTCCTTTGATAAAGGTAGCCTTTGCACATTTATCGAGGCCGAATTGCATTCTGATGTCGTCACTGAATTGTTTGACTATCGCTAGTAAGCCCTTGAGTTGTTGATCATTTTTTGCAAAAAGCTTTAAATCATCCATGTAAACGAGATGATTTATATTTTTATCAAACATTTTATACCCGTACTGCGCGTCATTGAGCAGCTTTGAGAGAGGTATTAAGGATAAACAAAAGAGGAGTGGTGACAGTGAGTCACCCTGGAAAATGCCACACGAAATTTTACATCACCAGCATTTAGGGATTCACTGTCACTGTTCAGAGTTAGTGTGGTTCTCCATGATCTCATACTTACAGTCAAGAAGTTTCGCAGAGTGGTGCTATCTTATACATTTCAAGGCATTTCCTAATCCAGCTATGTGGTAGGCTATCAAAAGCCTTTTTATAGTCTATCCAGGCTATTGATAAGTTTTTGTGTCGTTTGTGACAATCTTCTAAGATCATCTTATTGATGAGTAGTTGGTCTTTACAGCCGTAGGATCCACGTTTACATCCTTTCTGTTCATTAGGGAATATGCTGCTGTCTGTTAAAAAACTATAGGTATATTCCGTCAGGACAGATGTTAGTGTTTTGTACATAGTTGTTAAGCAGGTTATGGGTCTATAGTTTTTTGGTTCATTTGTTTCTTCACTTTTTGGAAGCAGGAATGTTAACCCATTAACTAGCCAAGGAGGCATCCTACTAGGGTGTTGCAAAACATCATTGTACAGTTCTGTTAGCAGTTCATGGCTCTCTGGGAAGGCATTCAGCCAGAAGTTAGGAATTTTATCCTTTCCTGGAGACTTCCATTTGCTTGACCTCCTGAGAGCAGATCTTATATCTTCTACCTTGACACCCTCCCACTTTTGCTCTTCTAAGGGGTCCAGTTCTGTAGATATTCTGTCAATCCAGGGGGCCTTTTCGTTGTGTGTTTTTTCTTCTGCCCAGATTTTATTCCAAAATCTCTGCACTTCTTCTTTTGATGGTACAGACCCTGCAGTAAACGCTGTTTTTCCTATCTTCCTGTAAAAATTCTTGGTGTTATTTTTGAACATGTTGTTGTCCTTGAAAAATCTAACACGCTTTTCATACCTCGCTATGCGGGCAGCTTTGGCAGATACCTTTTGTTTGATGGTTTCTATGTGGCATCAATATCAAGTATAGTTTTCATATTGTATTTTTCAGTAATTTTGGGTTTTTGTAGGTTTGGTAATCTTGTGAGCCTTAAGGTTTTTCAAATATTCAATGTCAGATCTAAATATTTTAATTTGTTGTTGCAGACGCTCTTGCCAAGAAGGCTTTTTGTGGGACTGTTGCCGTTTTCTAATCTTTACACACATAGGATCGTTGAGATTTTCGCGGATGCATAGTATAGGTGGTTGAGGTTTGTGATATCAACATCATTAACTGAAATTATATCCTTAAGTGCAAGCCGGATTTTACCAATTATTTTCATGTTTTGGTTAGAGTTGCGGATTTTAGGAAGTGTATCACGCTCATCCATGCTGGTTTCTTTAATTTTCAGCCATTCAATCATGATTTGATTTTTTAGCTCATGTAGTTCTGTTGGGTCAATATTTGTGTGACTTTCTTTATCTATTTGATGCTCATCTGTCTTAGTGTTTATGATTGGTTCAGGGCGTATTTCACTTTGCCTATCACTTATACTAACTCTTTCAATCCTCTCTTCGTTTTTATCCGCCCTGGGCTGGTCTATAATCATTTCCTCTGTATTATTCTCTAGCTGCAGCTTCGTTCATTTTATCCGATATTGCTTGTCTAACCTGATCAATCTCTACTTCAGTCAGTAATTCTTTTTTTATAATGTTTCTTCTAACATTGGCAAGCTTGTTACTGTCTATGTAGGGTCTTACTTCAGGGTGTTTCTGTCTCCAGTTTAAGTATGCTTGTACAGTGCTAGACTTATCTGTGGGATATATGGCATGGTAGAAGGCCTCAAGAACTTCTTTATTATCTTCCCTAGACCATTTTTCCTTCTTTTTCTTTTGATTATTTGGTGATGAGCATGGATGGCCATCTGTTGGAATATTCCGGTTGTGGGGTTCGTCCAGCTCCTGTGTGTTGGGAAGATTTGATCCAGTAACTGATTTTTCAATCAGGATTTGGTTCAATTTTCGGGTACGTGGTCTTTTGTAATCCGCGCAATGACCAATGCGGTTTATTGTTTGATTTGTTGACCTTGAAGCATGACGAGCATCCATTCTTATATTAGGAGATGGATCTGTCAGTTTAGGGTTCACTACATGTAAGCATTGCTCATAGCGCCGCTTCTTAAGACTAGCAGATCTATATTCGTCTGTATTTTTTTTGTTGATAGTTTTATCTCCGGACATTTTTTTTTTTTTTTTTTTTTCCTTTCCTCCTCTTCCTTTCTTCAAGGCTTACTGTGTCTGTATTAGTTCGAAATAATGAGAATAAAATACGGAGAAGGAAACGAAAAGAAAGGGAAAAAGACGGGATCTGTCAGTTATTATTGTTATTACTATCATCTTCACCACCATCACCATCATCAGCAACATCACCATCACCATCATCATCTTCAATGACATGTTTTATGTGTAGCCACAGCCACCATCAACACTCCATTGTGTTGGAGAATGGGTGGTTAAAGAATTCATGTTCTTTGGGTCTATAAATAGCTACGGTAGATGGTGGAGACAAAGGACGTTAATGGTCAGTAAAAGGTCAAACCTGTTTACGTTTATTTATTTATTTATTTTTTTTCCTTTCTCTTTTCTTCTTCACCACATGCATATGTATATGTATATATATGTATATTCACTCACACATATTATCTGATGTTTTCGTCGAAGATTTTTTTCTTTTTTTAAATAACTTTCTGAGTTCAATGTTATGTATATATTTTTAAATTTCTGAATTCAGTTGTATGTATATAGTAGTAGGTGCTTAATTCCATAACTTTTTATCGTGCATTTAATTGTGTTGTTACAATAAAAGGTAATTTAAAAGGCAATTTTACACATTCTTATAGTCATGAGAGACGACTAAATGTAAATGTTCACACAGAATTGGAGATATTTATGTTTCTAATTTTTCTTGTTAGGTGTACGTTTGTATGAGCTGTAGATATGTAAGTTTTTTTTTTTTACTTATTTTGAGGGTAATTCAATTACTTACAGTAAACAGTAGATCTTCCAGTTTTCTACAGTTGACCTGCTGGGTTCGCTGTTGCCAGTTCAGAGCATCGTAAAAATACGTCCATCCTCTGTCACGTCCAGCCGCCTTATTATTATTATTATTATTATTATTATTATTATTATCATATCATTATTATATTATCATCATCATTATTATTATTATTATATCATCATCATTATTTTATTATCATCATTATTATTATATATCATCATCATTATATTATTATCATCATATATTATTATTATTATCATCATCATCATTATTATTATTATCATCATCATCATATTATTATTATTATTATTATTATTATTATCATCATCATTATTATTATTATCATCATCATCATTATTATTATCATCATCATTATTATTATTATCATCATCATTATTATTATTATCATCATCATTATTATTATCATCATCATCATTATTATTATCATCATCATCATCATTATTATTATCATCATCATCATTATTATTATTATCATCATCTTCATTATTATTATTATTATTATTCAGGTCACTGCCTAGAATCAAACTCTTAACCACTACGCCATATACCCACGGCTTATGGCGTAGTGGTTAAGAGCGCTGGCTACTAATCCCAAGATTCCATGCAGTGACCTGAATAATAATGATGATGTTGATAATAATAATAATAATAATAATAATAATAATAATAATAATAATAATAATAATAATAATGATAATAACAACAACAACAACATCGAAAAATACCTAAGGAATGAGAACCCAGGTTCGAAATTTCCCCAAGAGACCTGATGAAGGCTGGAGGGTATATCAGCCGAAGTGATGTGTTAACAACAAACAAGATGAGGACAAATGTCCGTCAAATGTAAATAATGTAAATAAGGTTCTTTATATCTTAAATAGTCTGGAATCTAATGAAAAGTAAATTTGAACTCAGAACATAAAAACGGACGAAATGTCGCTCGGCTCTTGAAATCTGCCACTTGAAGAACGGAACCACAAGTAATGACGTATGTAAACAGGTTGATTGCAACTGATAAGCAAAAAGTCAAATACCTAAGGCAAGTTGATTATTGAATGAACGAATATGTTATTTAGCTGTTAATGTAATTAGGAAACAGCTGATTCCGAATGATGTATGTACGACGTAATTAATGTGAAATTACCATTAAATGCTTAGCAATTAGCTGAGCATCAAGTCATCAGGTGATGTGTTCACAATTTACAGAAAAGGGGGAAATATTTCAGTACACGATAAAGGTTATATTATGCTAGAAAAGAGAAATATCACTTCATAAATATTTACTCTGAGTTTTTATCCTATTTTGATTTAAGGAAGCAATCAGTGAATCAATAAGTATCACATATCGTCGTGACACTCCGTCGGTTACGACGTCGAGGGTTCCAATTGATCCGATCAACGGAACAGCCTGCTCGTGAAATGAATTGTTATTCACACTGTGCAAGATCCCACAGAGTGAATAAGTTAGTGTGAATAAAGGACAGAGTCAAAACTACTGAAAAGGTTGCAAGACGCAACGAAAATTTTAGGAAAATACAAATAAGAAATAAGTGGTAATTTTACCGGTGAGTGTGTTAAATTATAAGGCACCAAAAGAGAATGACTCTGCCCAGACACAGCAGAATATGCTTCAACACACGAATTCACATAAAGAATCTTGCAAACCAAATCCAAAAACGAAATATGTTTCTGTGCTTCTTGGGGTGTGTGTTGCGATATAAATTGGTGCATTTAGTGTATTTCAGGCGTTTTCTTTCTCCTTTGTAATTTGAAATTTTAATAGCTTTTGGCAAATTCTGTTTCGCTCTCAATCAACTTTGTTTTGTATAATCTTTCAAGTAGTATTTGTTTTAATTCTTGGAGTGTTTGTTTTAAGTTATAAAATTCCAAATGTTTGAGCCAATTCTTCAAACTAGATTAAATGATATGTTTGTCTTCTTAGGTTTACGGCGGCAATCTGTCCGTTTGTGGATGGCGGTTTGGATATTTGTATTTTTTGTATTATTAAAACACCCGGAAGATCTTTCTGTCTCAAACTACCATTAAAAAACATCATTAAATTGTGAAACTGGTTAAACAAATATAAAACACCAAGTGCATTTTCAAGATATTTTCTTTTTCTTACCTTCACGTACATGCACACACCACACATATAAAACACAGACACACACATACACACACACATACACTTATATATATATATTTATATATATATATGTGTGTGTGTGTGTGTGGTCGTAAATATGGAAAAAGGAAATAAACCTAGCATGCTTATCGTTCAGTTGTTTGGTTGATGCTAAAAAAATTCGACGTAAGTGCATGATTCCTCGAAAATGTAGAATGGTATTAGAATGGTTAAACATGTGGCAGTAAGGCAAATTTAGCGTTTTAATCTTTAAGAATTTCCGCCTAGGATATCCTTCTATCGATCGCGATTCCCAAGGCTGTTAAATAAGTTTTCAGGACGTAATGTCTTTGAAAATTTGCATATATTAACGACGTGGTTCAAAGAGCAAAGTTTCTTGAATGGTTGTAGAAAAAATTCAAAGCAGACAAGTATGATTTAGGATTCTGGGGCCTGGATATCAGCATAGCAAAGACTGAAGTATTAAATAAGAAGGGATACTATGAACTTTCTGTGATATCTGGGAAGTGGATTTGTACGATATGCAGTAAAAGAGTTGGTAAGAAAAACAACAGTGAGACCTCTGGCAGGTTGGCAGATAACAAGGAATCGATCTATGATCGACTCGCAAAAATATTTTTGAGTAGGAACACACTTGAAATGATGTCTCTGGACTGTTTAAACATGGTCAATGATAATTGTTTTGACAGACAGCTTATAAGTAGTGAGATTACAAACTTTACCTACGAGTACTATTATAATTTATATCTTTATATACTTCAAGTCCTATGGTTAAAACCGGATGTGTGTGTGTATCTAAATTTGTATGTACATATGTAAGTAGATATCTGTCTATTTATATAAGAATGTATGTATATATGCATGTGTATATATGCATACAGACACACATATGCTTTTCCCTGAACCTCCCTAGGGCTTCATAGATCAAGCGGACCTATAATGAAATGGATTCCAGCTCTGACTGTTCCATCTTTATTGGGGAATATTAAATATAGAGCTGTATTATCCAAAATGTCCTCTGTTTCGTTTACGGACAACAGCTCGAGAATTGAAGTAGATTTAACTGTTAATATTTCTCAGCAAGTCAAGCATCCCTTAAGTAACTCAGTTTTTGGATCATAAAAGTGACTCTTTTAACAGCACTGGGAAAATAAGGCATCCAATTTTATGCTTCAGTCCCTTTCACTGCATCTCAGGCATGGTCAAAATTTCTCATGTAGAAGCTGACACTCGAATAAAAATCACTTCTACAACCGTATAGAAAACAAACCGTCTTATTGAGACAAACGTAGCCGTAGTTACTTTCTGAGTTTCCTTCTGGAAATAACTTTATATATCTCTCTGCTAGTACGACTCAAGAATGATATCGAAATTATCTTAACACATTGACACATTTATGACGTTTTTCTTTCTGAAAAAAAAAAAGAAAAAAAGAAACCTTCGTCTTCTTCATAAACTATCGGAATAATAATAATATAATAATAATAATAATAATAATAATAATAATAATAATAATAATAATAATAATAATAATAATATTAATAATAATAATAATAATGATAATAATAATATTAATAATAATAATAATGATAATAATAATAATATTAATAATAATAATAATAATAATAATAATAATAATAATAATAATAATAATAATATAATAATGATAATAAAAGCATGATAGAAAGAACAATGAAGAGAGAAAAATGTTTTCCCTTTCAATGAATTAAATGAAAAATCAATATTAGTGCCAATGTTTTTTCATTCATTTTTTGTTTGTTTATTGTTTGTGTTCATTGTAATTTTGTCGCTCAAACACTTTATTTGCAACTTAATTTGTGTTTTGCATTCAGTATATTGTCTGTAGAGAGATAGTTTTGTACGATAGATTTCCAAAGGTTCTTAATTTCCAAGTTTCGTGCCTTTGTATCATTTGCATTGATCTATTCATTCCTAAGTACTCTTTGAGTGTTGTATTTTTTTATTGTTTTATTTCGTTTCTTTTTTTTCTTTTTTGCTAAAGAATCACGAAATGGCCCAACCTCCCAATCAGCCTTTACCAAATGTTTAAATGTATTTGCTTTGTTGTAGCATAAGATCAATAATAAATTGAAGTTGTGTGTTTGGAATAGGAATCAAATTTACCATTATTATGACTTTAAAAACCGTTCATTATGATAATATCAGTCAGAGCAAAGGAAAAACAAATCGTTAGTATCTTATTATTACACATATATGTGTGTTTATGTATATATGTACAAATAAATACATATGTATATGCATATATATATATATATATAAATATATATATATATATATATATATATTATATATATATATTATATATATATAATATATATATATATATAAATATATATATATATAAATAAATATATATATACATACATATATATATATACATACATACACACACATGCATATACACGTGCGCACAGACACACACACTTACACATATACAAATTATGTTCTTAATAATAGGATAAATTCGGAAAACAATACTTCACTTCAGTATAACATAAAGTATATTTCTATTACCCTACGTCACTATCAATCTTTGAAATCACACGATTTTCCTTCAGACGCCAGAAAGACACCTTCCCAAACGGCTTGTCGATCGTATGGTTCGATTTTAGAAACAAAACCAGTTTAAATTAGAGCATGCATAAATAAAGGTTTTATGATTTATTCGTAGTAAACCTTAATGCATGCATAAATAAAGGTTTTATGATTTATTCGTAGTAAACCTTAATATCAAATTATAAGGTTTCAGAGTTTCAGAAATGATTGGAATCAATGATTAATGAAAATGTGAATTTGTTTCGTATGGGGAACGTTCTTAATCTTAGGCAGAGCATTCTTGGTGATTTTACTTATGTTTAATTTCGTAGGATTTATAAATGAATCTATCTATCTATCTATCTATCTATCTATCTATCTATCTATCTCTCTATCTATCTATCTATCTATCTATATATCTATCTATCTATCTATCTATCTCTCTCTCTCTCTCTCCTCTCTCTCTCTCTCTCTCTCTATATATATATATATATATATAAAGGAAATGAAGAAAATGCTGGCAAAATAATTTAAGTAAGGGAGAGTGTATTTAATTTCACCTAATTAAATACACTCTCCCTTACTTAAATTATTTTGTCAGCATTTTCTTCATTTCCTTTTTTTATATATCACAACTCGTGTTCCACATCTCCTTTTTTAAATATATATATATATATATATATATATATATATATATCATCATCATCATCATCATCATCATCGCTTTCCGCGCTAGCACGGGTTGGACGGTTCGACCGGGGTCTGGGAAGCCAGGGGCTGCACCAGGCTCCAGTCTGATCTGGCAGTGTTTTTACAGCTGGATGCCCTTCCTAACGCCAACCACTCCGCAAATGTAGTGGGTGTTTTTTACGTGCCACCGGCACAGGTGCCAGGGGAGTCTGGCAGCGGCCACGATTGGTTGGTGCTTTTAACGTGCCACCGGCACGGAAGCCAGTCAAGGCGGTGCTGGCATCGGCCACGTTCGGATGGTGCTTTTTACGTGCCACTGGCACAGAAGCCAGTCGAGGCGGCGCTGGCATCGGCCACATATATATAAACACGTAATTTTGAAATTAAAATGTTTTTTTTTATACAGTTGAGCGGATTAATGTGAACTATTTTCTAATATGCGATTATTATACTCTGGTTATGAATATATTCTGGCCACGGCTCGTGATCTTAAAATGCTCCCACGGCTTTGTTTTATTTTTACTCTGCTAATCGAATTCATAATAAAACGAAAGGACTTATTTTATATCCATTTGATATATAGATTTTATTTTTGTCACAATACACATGTTTCGCAAGTTACGTATTTACGTTATATTTTCTATTCAGTTTTGACAGATAGAGATTGTTTTCTAAAATCGATAGTTGTTTCGAATGTGGACATTTTATACTCAAAATTTTGTATAAAAGTCTTGATCGGTGATCACCTCTTTGTTTCAAAAACAAATTTAAGGTTATTTATCAGGTTCATATATTCTTCCGCGAAACAGTGAATTTGTCATCCTAATTTGTGATGTAACTGTTAGTTTTGGATATTTTTAATACTGAACTTCTTTGGAGGAAGAGCCTTTCAAAATTGTATTCATTGGTAATAGAAAATTTCAAGACAATATATTCAAATCTAATATTTATTTCTTTATTGCACACAAGGGACTAAATATAGAGGGGACAAGCAAGGACAGACAAATGGATGATTACATTGACGCCAGTGCATAACTGGTACCTATTTAATTGACCCCGAAAGGCAAAGTTGACCTCGGCGGAATTTGAATTCTGAACGTAACGGCAGACGAAATACCTGTTTCTTTACTACCCACAAGGGGCTAAACTCAGAGAGGACAAACAAGGACAGACAAACGGATTAAACCGATTATATCAACCTCAGTGCGTAACTGGCATTTATTTTAATCGACCCCGAAAGGATGAAAGGCAAAGTTGACCTCGGCGGAATTTGAACTCTGAACGTAACGGCAGACGAAATACCTGTTTCGTTACTGCCCACAAGGGGCTAAACTCAGAGAGGACAAACAAGGACAAACAAACTGATTAAACCGATTATATCGACCCCAGTGCGTAACTGGTACTTATTTAATCGACCCCGAAAGGATGAAAGGCAAAGTCGACCTCGGCGGAATTTGAACTCAGAACGTAGCGGCAGATGTATGTATGAATGAATGACAGGCTTCTTGCTTCTACCTACCAGATCCACTCACAAAGCTATGGCGAGAAATAAGCTATAGAAGATACTTGCCCCAATGCCACACAATGGGATTGAACCCGAAGCCATGTTGTTGGGAAGCAAACTTCTTACCCCACAACCAGAGATAGTGCTAGACATAGGCAGATAAATAATAGAGAGAAGGATGTGTGTATGAAGTATCTAATAGCAATTCGGTTTTTATGTCACACGACAAATCATTGATGCGCTGGGAACGTTATTTCTATGGCGCATCTTATGGTGCTGGTGGGGAGGATGGAGGGTGATCATGAGAATAACAACAACGACGATGACGACGATGACGACGATGACGAGGCCATAATGACAACGATGATGAATATGTATTAATGGTTATACATCTATTAACGCATACATCAAATGAAAATATTGCCTGAAAATTATTTTTATAATGTCAGCATTTTGCTACATACTTATATATATAAAATAATTCTCTTTTAGTGCTTGCTACATGTTGAAGTCTTCTCCATTAATGGTGCTAAAGAAAATAAGAGGGGACACCTTTACGCGAGTGATCATGACATTTGATATCGTTCTAATGATGTAACATTGAACTGAATGGTTCTTCATCGGCAGAAATAATCTTTTTGATCCGCTGCATTAGAATATTCTAGTTCAGCCCTCGTTAGGTTTATACGAAGTTACGCAAGATGTGAAAATAATGACAATAATTTAAGTTTTCATTGATATTCTACATAATTTCTTATGGAAATATATCGTTTAAGTGTCTAATCGAATTAATTTTCATTCGACTAAAGATTGCTTAGAATAAGTTGGTCTTTCATCCTTTCGGGGTCGATAAAAATAAGTACCAGTTGATCAGTGGGGTCGGCGTAATCGACTTATCCTCTCCCTCGAAATTGCTGGCCTTGTGCCAAAATTTGAAATCAGTAGTTTGTTGGCGTTCTCTATTTCAACGAAAAGAACCAAAAAAATTAAGTCCCGATTCTCTTACATTATGTCTATTATAAGTTTGGAATTCATGATTTTCAACAAACTCTATAACAAGCCCATATTTTCGACTGTGTCAAAACACACAGAAAATACTCGGTTTCTACTTCTTGTTTTGCCCTGAGTCATCCCTGACTGGGCAATCTTATGATCAGAGTCATTCCGTTCATGACTTCTTCCTTGGTTTTCTTCTTATATTCATTTCTTTGATTCATTTCTTTGCCTCAACATTGTTTATTGCATGCGAATGATTAGTTGGTTTGAGCACTTCTAAACAAGAGTTCTCTTGTTTGTAGGGCTGTGTCATAATCAAGTATGGTGTCGTTGGAGGGGTCACCTGTATTCCCATTTGTTAAGTTGCTCGTTAGATCTTACAACTCTGGTTTTGACGGTTTAAGGATTTCTTACTTTGCCCAACTCTTATCATTTAAGCTATTGTGTATGAATACACTGGACTGATTCTTGAAGGTATGTGTCAAAATTGAGCTGCTTGGGAAGTATGACTCAGTAGAAATCATTGATACTTATTGAAAGATAAAGAGACTGGCAAAGAAACAAATAGAGAGATAGATAGATTAGATCGATCGATAGATAGATAGATAGATTAGATCGATCGATCCATAAATAGATAGATTAGATCGATCGATAAATAGATAGACTCGATCGATCGATAAATAGGTAGATTAGATCGATCGATAAATAGATAGATTAGATTACATAGATAGATTAGATTAGATAGATTAGATTAAATTAGATAGATTAGATAGATAAGATCGATAGATGGATTAGGTCAATCGATCGATCGATAGATTAGATTGATAGACAGATAGATTAGATCAGTAGATATGTAGATAGATAGGTAGATTCAAAAGCATAGTAGTGCAATGACAGATTTTACAGATTGATATCAGTTCTTGCACAGTTTGAAACTTGAGCGGACTTAAGAGCTATTCTTGGTATCAGTACATAACGATTCGGTTCAAAGTCTCTCTTGACCAGAAATAGCCTGAACTCTTTGTATGAACACCCTCCCTGTACATAACTCCATGTCCCCCTACATGGCCTTGCGTTTGCTTTTTGAGCCAAAAAAATTAAATTAAATTAAATTAATAAAGTCTGCTACAAGGACTTAACAAGAAATTCGAGGACTGTATAAAATTTGAAAGGTTGTAATCAAAATATTTGTGGTGTCCCGTTTGTAGCCTCATCTTGACGGTTGTCCCTACCAAGAAATGATCAAAACATGACCTGGAAATTAAAATTAATTTTAAAAAGGAGATGTAAATAACTTGAGCTTTAATTTTTGTGGAGGTAAAGTATGAAGGCTATTCCAAGAAGATCGAGGGACCCCAGAAACTATGTTGTTGTTGGAGGTGGGTGCATAGCAGCAGAAATACGTCGTTCAAATGGAGGGAAAGGCAAAACTGTTAGATATCAGACGAAAAGTAAATCAATTAAGTGAAGCGCAAAAACTGTACTAACATTCAATTGCTTGCATTGAAGAAGAAGAAACTAAAGTTCAGATCAAGGAAGGATCCGCTACGGTTGTTGGATCTGGTAAATATAGAATATCTGTAAACACACACACTCTGACTTCTCATGAAAGAATGCCATATTGGTCACAATTGTCAGGTGTATTTGGTGTATAAGAAGAAAACCAAGGCAGACGTCATGAACGGAATGACTCTGATCATAAGATTGCCAAGTCAGGGATGACTCAGGGCAAAGCAAGAAGTAGAAACCGAGTGTTTTGACACAGACGAAAATATGGCTTGTTATAGAGTTTGTTGAAAATCTTGAATTCCAAACATATATTTCTTTACTAACCACAAGGGGCTAAACACAGAGGGGACAAACAAGGATAGACAAACGGATTAAGTCTACCACGTCGACCCCCAGTGCGTAACTGGTACTTAATTTATCGACCCCGAAAGGACGAAAGGCAAAGTCGACCTCGGCGTAATTTGAACTCAGAACGTAGCGGCAGACGAAATACGGCTACGCATGTCGTCCGGTGTGCTAACGTTTTTTTATTTCTTTTCGTTGAAATAGAGAACGCCAAAAAAATATTGATTTCAAATTTTGGCACAAGGCCAGCAATTTCGGGGGAGAGGATAAGTCGATTACGTCGACCCCAGTGATTATCTGGTACTTATTTTATCGACCCTGAAAGCATGAAAGATCAACTCGACCCCGGCGACATTTGAACTCAGAACGTAAAGTCGCAAGAAATGTTGTTATGCATTTTTACTGGCGAAGTAATGATTCTGTTAGTTTGCCTTCTTAATCGCCAACAGAATATTCCTTTCTACTAAAGGCACAAGGTCTGAAATTTTGAGGGAGTGGGTACTCGATTACACCGGGCCCAGTAATTGATTGGTATTTATTTTATCGATTCCGAAAGTATGAGAGGTAAAGTCAACCTCGGCAGAATTTGAACTCGTGATACAAAGGCAAACGAAATACCAACCATTTTGTCCGACGTGCTAATGATTCGGCCAGATTGCCAATAAAAACAATTATTTCTAATTTTGGCACAAGGCCAGCAAGTTCAGGAGAGAATGTAAGTCGATTAGATCGACCCCAGTGCTTAACTGGGGCTCATTTTATCGAACCCGAAAGGATGACAGTAAAGTAGACGTCGGTGGGATTTGAACCCAGAATGTAAAGACGGACGAAATGACGCTAAGCATATTATCTGGCGTGCTATAAAATCAATAAAATATGAAATCATTAACGATTACCTACTTCTTTACTACCCACAAGGGGCTAAACAGAGAGAGGACAAACAAGACAGACAAACGGATTAAGTCGATTACATCGCCCCCAGTGCGTAACTGGTACTTAATTTATTGACTCCGAGAGGATGAAAGGCAAAGTCAACCTCGGCGGAATTTGAACTCAGAACGTAACGGCAGACGAAATACGGCTAAGCATTTCACCAGGCGTGCTAACGCTTCTGCCAGCTCGCCGCCTTATCATTAACGATTACCAAACACTAAAATTTTCTTCTTATCACATACAAAAGCGTATGATTAGCGCAAAGAAGAAGCAACTGATAAATGCAAAAGTCGGACTGTGTTTAGTAACAGAATAAACGTAGAGGCATTAAGTCCCTTTTAAAGGGTTAATTTGTTAGTTTTATACGACAAATCAGTGAAGAATAGAAAGTCTGTAAGAGAAATAACGATAAACGTCGCCCTTTTCAAGCCTAGCCAGGCTCATGGGCCCGGTTTCCCGGTTTCTGTGGTGTATGTATCCCCCCCACCAGCTGGACGGGACGCCAGTCCATCGCAGCGTTACCCAAGAAACAGGAAGAGAGAGTGAGAGAAAGTTGGGGCGAAAGAGTACAACAGGGGTCATCACCACCCCCTGCCGGGGCCTCGTGGAGCTTTTAGGTATTTTCGCTCAATAAACACACACAACGCCCGGTCAGGGAATCGAAACCGCGATCCTCCGACCACGAGTACGCTTCCCCAACCACTGGGCCATTGCGCCTCCACTGTAAGAGAAACGGTCCGATGAAATAAACTCTGTCAAATATTTGCTTTTCCTTGCGTTCATAAATCATATTTGTAACTTGACTGAACTCACAAATAACAAATGAACAGCATCTTTAGATTTTTTAAGTACTTTTAAGTGTTCTGAAGTCAACGACTCTATTCGCCTGGAAAGATTCTTTTAATTTTATACTTGACATCATATATTTAAGTATTTCAAAGATCTACGATTAGTTCCATAACGCAACAAAAGAAATATGAACACTGATTTTGCATCGATGAGATATCGATAATTTAATAAATGAACTGAAATGTAATAATTGATGATTTGTTTGAGGACTGGAATCTGATATGCAATTTTATTTTTGGAAGAAAGAGTAAAATTGATGATAATAACTTGTTAGGACAGTTATTAATTGAAGTATAAGTGTCAGGCTTTCGGCATTTTGCTTGCAGATATGTAGCTGCATTGACAAAATGTTATTCAATATGAAAACATTTTTGCCTCAGTTTATCTTTCTTAGTCTCTGTTCAACAACTTCATTCATTCTAATTCTCAAAGCATTTATTATATTTGATATTTATTTGCTTTTAAAGTTGCAGCTTCAAATTGGCTAACACAAATGCAAACATTAAACAAAGAAAATTTTCAGATACATTACAAATAGATTTGAATAAAATCTTAGAAATATTTCCTTCTTCATATGCCCGAGGTTAATGTTTTATTGCTAAGATATTCTATTAGATTTACAAGCTTTATTTGAATTTTAACAAATGATGGTTAAAAAAAAAGAGTATTGTGTAATATAGAAAATCGTAAATGCTTGAAGCTAGCTTTGAATTTTCTAAGTCACAATTCATGAAATCGTATAATTATATGATTCGTGAAACAAGATTATACAGTAAAGCAGTCAATAAAGAAGGTCAAGAATCTGTCCAGTTTTGTATATTCTTTTCTACTCTAGGCACAAGGCCCGAAATTTTGGGGGAGGGGGCCAGTCGATTAGATCGACTCCAGTACGCAACTGGTACTTCATTTATCGATGAGAGGCAAAGAAGACCTCGGCGGAAATTTGAACTCAGAACGTAAGGACAGACGAAATACCAGTAAATATTTCGCCCGACCTGCTAACGTTTCTTATTTCTTTATTGGCCACAAGGAACTAAACACAGAGGGGACAAACAAGGACAGACAAACGGATTAAGTCGATTATATCGACCCCAGTGCGTAACTGGTACTTATTTAATCGACCCCGAAAGGATGAAAGGCAAAGTCGACCTCGACAGAATTTGAACTCAGAACGTAGAGGCAGACAAAATACCTATTTCTTTACTACCCCGAAGGGGCTAAACACAAAGGGGACGAACAAGGACAGTCAAACGGATTAAGTCGATTATATCGACCCCAGTGCGTAGCTGGTACTTAATTTATCCACCCCGAAAGGATGACAGGCAAAGTCGACCTCGACAGAATTTGAACTCAGAACGTAAAGACAGACGAAATACCTATTTCTTTACTACCCACAAGGGGCTAAACATAGAGAGGACAAACAAGGGCAGACAAACGGATTAAGTCGATTACATCGACCCCAGTGCGTAACTGGTACTTAATTTATCGACCCCGAAAGGATGAAAGGCAAAGTAGACCTCGGCGGAATTTGAACTCAGAACGTAAGGACAGACGAAATACCAGTATTTCGCGCGGGGTGCTAACGCTTCTGCCAGCTCGCCGCCTTTGAAGTTGACCACTGCAATATTTGAACTCAGAATGTAAAGAGCCGGGAAAAGAGATCGCTACATATTCTGCCCGATATGCCAGTTTTGTATATTAACACAGAACGACTTCCGTTTTATTTCAATAATACCATTAAAAAGTTTAATTCTAACAAAACCCCGCTTCCTCTTTAAAACTGAAATTACCGTGTCTAGTAAACATTAGGAGAAATGATGGCTTCAAAAAAGCGCTTCTTACAAATGTTGTATGAAACCAATCAGCGTCTCCGAAAAACAGTATAAAAATTCTTTTGAGCCGATGTCGAGGAGTGGTGTCAAAAATATCAAACTTCACATGTTCGCAGGCGTAGCTATGTGGTAATAAGTTTGCTTCCCAACCACATGTTTCTGGGTTCAATCCTACTGCGTGTCACCTTGAGCACGTAACTTCTACTATAGCCTCGGGCCGACCAAAGCCTTGTGAGTGGATTTCATAGACAGAAAGTGAAAGAAGCCCGTCGTTTGTGTCTGTGTGCGGGTATGTGTGTGTCTTTGTATCTGTTTATCCCTCCCCCCCACCGCTTGACAACCTGTGTTCGTGTGTTTACTTCTCTGTAACTTAGCGATTAAGCATAAGAGACCGATGAAATAAATACCAGGCTTTACAAAAACAAGTACTGGAGTCGATTCGTTCGGCTAAAATTATTCAAGGCAGTGCTCCAGCGTGGTCACCATTTAATGAGTGAAAACAAGTTAAAGATAAAATATAGAAGATGTTTAATAAAAGGTTTTTGTTAAAATGACAAATGAAATCATGAGCGAATTGTAAGAAGAGTTCTCTGGCAGTTGACAATTAGTATTCGTTTATTTAATTAACTTAATGAACTGCGCATTGAATTAACCTGTTAAGTTAGGGAGCATTCAGGGGGCATATAATTCCTCTGAATTCCGCCTGAGAATTATCTTACTATAATTCCATAGCAGAAACGGTGTCACATAGAATGACAAGGTTGTACATTTGAATTACAGGTACAATTGATATAGCGAGCTTCCGTACAGTTTCCATCAACTGAATTTCATTATTGATATATGGGTTGACCGAAGCCATAAAAATTTATACTTGCCAATGCTCTCCCGATATTGTATCAAACGCAGTTCCTAGTGGTTGTGAACTGAGCTTCTTTAATATTCAACCATACTGCGCCTACAATTGAACTGTAATAGTAATAACAGCATTGGAGATAAACTCATAAGTTTTTGAGAAACATTTACTATATAAAAAAAGAAACACTAAAATAGAAAAAAATGAATATTTGATGATTATTTTAAATTTCACGTGGGAAATAATGAGACATTAATCCTTCTCAAACCTTATTTCAAACCCTCAATTGTGCTAGCTGTTCCTTGCTTTTCATGTTCAGTGAAGATTGCCCTTGTCTGCGAATGCACTTTACATCTGAACTATCCTACACAGCAGAGATGATAACCAACACTATCCCACTAAGTATTTGTCTTGCAAAGTCAAAACTCACAAATCTTAAACCACAAATTCTTTAACTTCCAAATTCACAATCAAATAAAGCTGAATACAACATGTAGAGGCAGCTACTCCTTATTCAATTCCTGAAAATTGATTATCAAGAAATAAAAGAAGTTTAAATATCACATGTCTTCGAAGTACTCTCACATTCCAAATTGCAAAGAGATATTTCATGTTAAGTAAGGTATGTGACTTTGTTTTAAATGGGAAGAACTCGTATCGTCCGTACAATCTGACTGTGTCCATACATTCTGATTCTGTGTCGTCTAAATCACTTAGAACCAGTGGTAATACGTGGTCAGAGACCGGATGTACAAGCTGCAGTAGATTTAACAGAGCTTGATAAGACACCGTCTGTGGGATTAACTCTGATAGTTCTATCAGGGATATCAGATATCTTTGATACTCACAGACAGTGAGCCTGTTTCACTTATAGTTGGAAGTGTGTCAAAGGCCATTGTGAGTTATAATCTTAATTTTATTGAGATTTAAAGGGGAAAATTTGACAAGTCAGTCAGTCACCCGCTGACACTCGCTGACGCTACATCGAAGAGGCCAGGGAACAGAAGAAAGAAGACATGCACCCAACACCAGAGCTGAAGACACCTCCGAAAGGTGGGGGCTCGCCACGTCAAAACGGTAGCGGAGTAGAGGCCGAAACCGGACGTGGTTCCTCCTGATGATGTCTTGAGCTAACTGGATCCTATAAAGGAGCTGTTGTGGTAGCAGACCACGAAACACGGTTGTAATTCCTCCTCTAGATCTCTCCAGATAAGAGTGAGAAACTCATCTCTTAAAGGTATTTAGATTTGGATTAATTCTCAACTTTCTGCGATATATTTGGATTTGGATTAATTCTCAACTTTCTGCGATATATTGTCCAATGAAGATTTATATAAAAAGTATTGCTAAAGAGTTTCAATATGAACGGCAGTCTTTTAGCAGCTATTGTGTTATGATTGACAATAATATCGTAATAGAAGTGAGCCGAATTCTAACAGCATGGTAGAATTTAAATTGTTTTTATAACTACAGGATAGAATCTGGAAAAGGTAGAATCATGTGATGGCATATGTTGGAAACAATTAATCAATGTGGTTTCCTAGAATACGTTCATTTGTTGTGAGTAGTGGAAAATGTAATGTTTTTGAGGTTTGGTACAAAGAAAAGGTAAGAAGATGATGTTATCAACTGGGATATATGTAGCAGATTTATGGTAAAAATTAAATTAATGACGAAGAGAAATAGGGGTGGAATAGGTCGAAAGAAAGAAAAATGGCTTGTGAAGCGAACATAGAGAGAAGCTATGAATTAGAGGCACCAGCAAGAGCCAGTGTTGCAAATAAGATTTCAAATAAGGCGAGAAGTTTAAGAGAAACCAAGACAAAATGGATGGAACGGGAAGCAAAAAGATAATTAAAAATAACAATTCAAGGAAAAAGACACCCATATAATATTCATAAATTTGAATGAGTGAAATATTCCATCATCAATGGTAACCAAGATATACATGGAAAGGAAAGATAACCGTACATTCATACAATGAATACTAAAACATTAACAGTCGCTCGTATATGTACAAACCTGTAACAGTTCAGAAAATAACAAACGGCCTTATCAGAATAGCTCGAATGAACATATACACAGTATCACAGAGACGCATACTTGCACACATACATGCATTTATATCCTCATTTTCAGACACACATATACATATACACACACACACACATATATATATATATATATATATATATATATACGACGGGGTTCTTTCAGTTTCCATCTACCAAATCCACTCACAAGGCTTTGGTCGGCTCGAGGCTATAGAAGACACTCACTTGAGATGCCACGCAGTGAGACTGAACCCTGAGTCATGTGGTTGGAAAGCAAGCTTCTTACCACACAGCCACACTTGCACCTGTTAAATGAAAATATTTAACAAGATCCCTTGTAATACCTATTTCTTTATTATCCACAAGGGGCTAAACATAGAGGGGACAAACAAGGACAGACATAGGTATTAAGTCGATTACATCGACCCCAGTGCGTAACTGGTGCTTATTTAATCGACCCCGAAAGGATGAAAGGCAAAGTCGACTTCGGCGGAATTAGAACTCACAACGTAGCGGCTGACGAAATACGGCTAAGCATTTCGCCCGGCGTGCTAACGATTCTGCCAGCCCACCGCCTTGTAATACCTGGCAGAGATCTGAAACCTTCGCTTGTGGTTTTGTTTTATGTTACTACTCCTAAACACGCTTACCTACTCGACAACCATAAATACAAAAAAATATATATGTATGAATAAGATAATAATTGAAAATTCAAATCTCGCACTTTCGTCAAACATTGTCTTTGCCCAGTGTATTTCAGTTTTGCATTGTCAACACATCTGAAATAGAGAAAAATACGATAAATAAAGTGCTTTTAAGTATAACTGAATACGAGAGAGAATAGTTTATGGAAAATTAAACGATCATTAAATCCGTTATATCTGTTCAATGCTGTCTTCCAAAACCTTTTTTCTCAGTTTCGTCTTTGTTGTATTGCATAATAATACTATTAACTCACCCAAAACAGAAGATATTTTTTATTGCAACTGACAGAGTAGTTTTAAAACTGCATTTATAATTTACTTGATTTAGCTTTCCATAGGTAGTTGTTTGAATTATTAATGATATCCTTGTGTTACAACTTTAAAAAAAAAAGCCTTATTGGGTATCTGACTGTAAAAGTTAAAAGTTTGAAGCTTCCTTCTTATCTCTTGACTGTGTGGTGTTTGGGACATTGGTTGATGACGTCACAATCAAATTTCGCCACCTCTCTCGGTCTTCGGCTGCCCTCCGTGAGTTGGCGAAACTGAGCCCTGTTCACTCATTGATGTCAACCCAGGTGATGACCGATCCGTTATGAGTTCTGGTCCGGTTGTCATCATCATCATGAATGTATTATGGACAAGTTAGCTCAGGGAAGCCCATTCTTCTACAAGCTGTTGACCGTATGCCTCTTAACCGAGACACGCCTTGACCCAAAACACTCAGCTGTTGGTCATATCATGTTTCTCGGTCCTAGCCGGGAACATCTCGGAAAGCCTACTGAGAGTATTTCACCTTCCGGTGCAGTGTTAACACCATCTCCTCACTTGATTTTGTCCATCAACTGAAGAGGGGTACTGAAGTGTGACGCTTGGAGCCATCGAGAATTAGGAGTTGAATGAAAACTAGTGATGCCTGTCCGCCGAACCACGACAGGCAAGGTGCAACTGCTAGACGCCAAAGTTACTACCCCACTTCAGAGCCTCTTACGCTTTCAGAACAATAATACGCATTCTGTTTTCTGGAAATTTTTATCTTATCTTTCAATATTTTAATATTTAAAAGCTCTCTCTCAAAGTCAAAGAGGCATTAATTTTTCTAAATTTATAGTAGAATCTTTGTCAGTTAAAAGCATCAAATATATAAACACAAAAGTATAATGTTGACTTTCATGTATTTATTTAGTTGCAAGGCCAAAGTTACTTCAGTCTATTCCTAGCACTCGATGTAAATATATTCACTGTTGCATACACAACCTTTGCATCTATTGATACTCATCTATAGATAGAAAGTAGGTTATTCTGATAAACGATAAAATAAAAATGACATAATAATATACCTAATATACCTTTGAGGAATAACTTTGATTTTGAAACTATTAGAAGCGTTGAAAAAGATCACTGGTCTATTCAGGTTTTATATCAAAAATGCGGTTTCATTCTTCGTATATATTAATATTCCGGAACCTATTGACGTTTACAACTAATGTCTTTTATAGGTTCTTATTTTATATTGTTATAAAATTATTGGCCTCATACTGATAATAACCTTAGATTTAGTTTATTTATGCATATATGATATATATATATATATATATATATATATAGTTTCTGACTAAATAAAACTTAATCAACAAAATTAAACAAAATATTATTTTTTAAAAAAATTGTTGAGGTGAAATATTGACTTTTAGAGAGAGAAGATAAATGTTCAATATAAATCCTTGCTTTCACACCTTATCTTTTATTCTTTTACTTGTTTCAGTCATTAGACTGCGGCCATGCTGGAGCACCGCCTTGAAGAATCTTAGTCGCATGAATCGACAAAGTATTTATTCTTTTAAATCAGGTACTTATTCTAGCGGTCTCTTTTAGACACAGACACACGCACGCACGTATACGATGGGCTTCTTTTAATTTTCTTCTATCAAATCCACTTACAAGGCATTGGTCGGCCGTGGCTATAGCAGAAAGACACTTGCCCAAGATACCATGCAGTGGGACCTAGTCAGGATCTACGTGGGAAGCAAACTTCGTATGCTACATGAACAACAAATGGTTATAGATGTTATTTACATTTGACAGATATTTATCCTCATCGCGTTTGTTGTTAACACAACATTCGGCTGATATACCCTCCAGCTTTCATCAGGTGTCTTGGGGAAAATTCGAACCTGGGTTCTCATTCCTAAGGTATTTTTCGATGTTATTATTATTATTATTATTATTATTATTATTATTATTATTATTATTATTATTATTCAGTAGTTTTATTTTTATAGCGTGCTTTCACTTCACTACCGAGCGCAGCTCTGTGTGCCTTGGGTATGTGCTGTGATTTGTTGTGATGCTCTGATGGTTATTGTATGGAAAGTGTTCTGCGTAGGATGTGTGCAGTGCCTAGTAGTGCAATTTTCTGTATGTTATATGTGTTTGTAAGTCCTGGTGTTTTTGTTATGTATTTGTCTGAATATTTTTTTTATCATGCCTAATGCACCTACTATGATAGGAATTGTTTCTGTTTTCAGATTCCACATTCTAGTTACCTCTATTTCCAGGTCTTTGTATTTTGAGAGTTTCTCCATTTCTTTTAGAGACACGTTGTCATCTGCCGGTATTGATACATCAATTAGAAAGCATTTTTTTTTTTCATGATCTCTGACAACTATATCTGGTCTGTTGGCCTTAATTTCTCTATCTGTGTGTATCGGCATATCCCAGAGTATGGTTGCTTTCTCGTTTTCTGTGACCTTTTCTGGTGTGTGCCTATACCATCTTTTTTCTGTTGTTATTCCATAATGTTGGCATAGCTTCCAATGTATGTAGGTTCCAACTCTGTCATGTCTGTGAATATATTCCTTCTTAGCCAGGACTGGGCAGCTAGAGATAATATGATTTATTGTTTCTTGTCCATCTCCACATATTCTGCAGTTACTTGTAATATTTCTTTCATTACATGTTTTGGTAATTCTGGTGGGGAGGCTTTGGTCTTATGCTGCAATTAAAAATTCCTCTGTTTCTGCTTTGAGTCCTGAGCTTCTCAACCATTGCTGGGATTTTTCTTTGTCTATTTCTTTTGCGTTTAGTTTAGTCCAGTATTTACCATGAAGGGGCTTTTCTTGCCATCGTTTTATCATGGTTCGTTGCTGTTCTATTTTTAGTTTGGATTTCATTTGTTTTATAGCTTTTGTTGTTTCTTCATCATCTTCTTCATGTTTATTAGGTGGTATGATTTCTTGTTTGTATTTGTCAGCTTCCTTAAATACTGAGAACAGTTTTTTGTTTTGCTCGTGTTTTGCCGCTATCTGGATCAGTTTTCCTTCCTTCTGAAGTAGATATTTTTGTAGTCCTATGGTGGTTATTTTATAGTAGTTTTCCAGCTGTATAAGGCCTCTACCACCTTCTATACGTTGTATATATAGTCTTTCTGTCAGATTTTGGGTGATGCATCCTAGATCCTGTCATTATTTTTCTTGTTTTCCTATCTATTTTGGTCAGTTCATTTCGTGTCCAGTTAAGGATATTGTAGCTGTAACTTATAACTGGGACAGCTAAAGTGTTGATACCTATTATCTTGCTTTTAGCATTGAGCTCTGTGTTTAGTATTGATCTAACTCGTCTATAATATTCTTTTTTTATTTTCTCTTTCATTTGTGTGTGTTGTGTCTTATCTAGTTCATGGATTCCTAAGTATTTGTAAGTTTGGCTTTGGTCTAATTCTTTTATTTCATTGGTTTTATCTAGTGGGATGTTGTTACTCTTAACTAGTTTTCCTCTTTTCATGGTTACTTTGGCGCATTTTTCTAATCCAAATTTCATATCTATTTCTTTGGTAAATCCATGAACTGTCTTTAATAGTGTTTCCAGCTGTTTGTCATTTGCAGCGTATAGGTTTAGGTCATCCATATATAAAAGGTGGCTGATCGTTTTGCCGTAACATTTATATCCGCATCCAGTTCTATTTAGCATATCAGATAGAGGTGACAGTGCCAAGCAGAAAAGGAGTGGATAGAGCGTGTCTCCCTGGAATATTCCTCTTCTAATGGGGATGTCTTTGGTTTTCATGAGTCCCTCTTTTGTTTGGAGGTGTAGGACTGTTTGCCATTTATTCATAGCGTGCTCTACGAATTTTATGATTGTTGGTGCTACTTTGTAAATGGCTAGTGTTTCGAGGATCCATGTGTGGGGGATGCTATCAAACGCCTTTTTGTAGTCAATCCAGGCCATACTGAGGCCTTTCTTCTTTCTGTGGCTGTCTTCAGTTATGGCTTTATTAATCATTAGTTGATCTTTACAGCCATATGAGCCTTTGCGGCATCCTTTCTGTTCTTCTGGGAACAGTTTGTTTTCGTCCAGGTGCTTGTTCAGCCTTTGCGATATCAGTGCAGTAAATGCCTTGAACATAGTAGGGAGGCAGGTTATTGGTCTGTAGTTTTCTGGTTTTGCTGTTTCATTTGATTTGGGAATTAAGATGGTTTTCCCCTTCGTGAGCCATTCAGGCATTGTCTCTGGCTCTGCTAGTATGTTGTTAAAGTTTTCAGCCAGCTTTTTGTGCATTCCTGTTAGATATTTCAACCAGAAGTTGGGGATCTTGTCATGCCCAGGTGCCTTCCAGTTGCTTAGTCTTTGCATATTATTATCATAATTATTATTATTATTATTCAGTATTTTTTTTGCGTGCTTTCATTTCACTACCGAGCGCAGCTCTGTGTGCCTTGGGTATGTGCTGTGATTTGTTGTGGTGCTCTGATGATTACTGTACTGAAAGTGTTCTGCGTAGGATGTGTACAGTGCCCAGTAGTGCAATTTTCTGTATGTTATATGTGTTTGTAAGTCCTGGTGTTTTCGTTATGTATTTGTCTGAATATTTTTTTATCATGCCTAATGCACCTGCTATGATAGGAATTCCTTCAGTTTTTAGATTCCACATTCTGGTTACCTCTATTTCCAGGTCTTTGTATTTTGAAAGTTTCTCCATTTCTTTTAGAGACACGTTGTCATCTGCTGGTATTGATACATCAATTAGAAAGCATTTTTTTCCTTCATGATCTCTGACAACTATATCTGGTCTGTTGGCCTTAATTTCTCTATCTGTGTGTATTATTATTATTATTATCATCATCATCATCATCATCATCATCATCATCATCATCATTATTATTATTATTATTATTATTATTATTATTATTATTATTCAGGTCACTGCCTGGAATCAAACTCAGAATCTCAGGATTAGTAGCCCGTGATCTTAACCACTACGCCATATGCCCGTAGTTATAGAGTTGATAATAATTCTGATTTCTCTGTCTGTCTTCCTTCAGCTTTTCATTAAAAGTATTTCCAGGGAATATACACTCCTTGAATTAGTGTTTAAATACCCACAAGAACATTTCACATTATATTAACGACGCTTCAACATCTAAAAAAAAAAGCAAAATAAAAAACAAAGCAATAATCCTGATTCACGCTTTGCATCATATCATAATAATAACAACAACATCGAAAAATACCTCATCCAATCCGCCGACATGAATGATTATTTCTAATATTGGTTTGTTCTTCAAATTTTTGCCAGCCAGTTTTCGAGACAGGGGGTAAGCCGATTGTATAAACTCTAGTGTACAGCTGGTACTTATTTTATCGACCCCTGAGAGGGAAAAAGGCAAAGTCGACCTCGGTGGAATTTGAAATCAAAACGTAAAAACTGATGAAATGTCGCTAAGCATTTTCCCCGGCGTGCTAATAATGGTTCTGCCAGTTCACTAATATTGAAAAAAGACCACAAGTTTAACTTTATATTCTAAATCGTGGAAAGATGAAAGGCGCGAAGTTGATCTAGGAGCGAATTCAGAACCTAAAATTTCAGAAGAAATATCACAAATCTTTCTTCTGTCGCTTTACAGACTTTGTCATTTTACCATCTTCGTCTGACTAGATAAAGAAAAACAATATTCCAGCATAAGTTGTTGCTTCTTCCTCTTTCTCCCTCATTTTCGTATCATCACCATCACCATCATCATCATCGTCATCGTTGTCATCATCATCATTGTGCCACTAAAGCATGTTTATCGTAAAATACTTAAGAGTGCTCACGATTTTTATCTTTCCATTATCACAGTTTAAAAAGTTTGAAATTTAGGGCTTAAACGAATTTATATATATATATATATATATATATTATATATATATATATATATATATTGTTTTGTTTGTTCCTTCTCAAGCCATGCCTGGTTTCCTTGGCGTATAGGTTTCCTACCTGGACGGGACGCCTGTCCGTCGCAGGTGAGCTGCAAGATGCAGGAGGAAAGAGTGAGAGGAATTTGTGGCGAAAGAGTCAGCAGAAGTTTCGCCATTACGTTCTGCCGGAGCCGCGTGGAGCTTAGGTATTTCGCTCATAAACACAAACATCGCCCGGTCTGAGATGAGATTCGAACTCGCGATCCCTCGACCGCGAGTCCACTGCTCTAACCACTAGGCCATGTGCCTCCACACCTACACACACACACACCTCTATTTAATGATTGTTTTTTTCAATTGATTAATCATCAATATATGACTGATACATATCTTATTGATCCAAGAAGGAGGAAAGCAAAGACAATTTCGGTAGCATATCATCAGAGATGTCGGGGGATGAAACCAAATACATTTAGTCCAGTCCTCCATGGTCGTTCCCACTCCATTGCCTTTAAAAAATCTTGATTATGTTGACTTAGATGTTATCTGTTATTGACAGAGAGAAAAATTTACTCGTAGAGAAAAGTTGCAATTTAATATAATGTTGTATGAATTGCAAACTTTTTTCAACATATTATTTCTCAGAAAATGACTGAGAATGAAATTTTGGAAATAAAAATATAAAATAATAATTAGAAATAGTGCAGTAAAATGAAGAAAGGAAAAAAAAAAAGATTATTGTATGAAAAAGGATTACGTAATTACACAATTTGCAAGGAAGAAGGATGTTTTGTGGTTGGTTTTTTTTTGTTTTTTAATTTTATTTATTCATTTATTCACGTATTAGTAATATTAATATTATTTTTATCATCTCTATCATCGTCAACATCCTTTTCCTCCATCACATCATCACTATCATCATCATCATCATCATCATCATCATCATCATCATCATCATTTTCGTCATCATATTTATTTCCGAAGGAAATTATTAATCAATACTCACTTTGCAAGGCATTGATCAAGAGTAAATAAAATAAAATTTTGGCTCGTTATCGAAAGGGAAATAAACAAAATAAATTTGAAATTTAAAGAAACAATGAAAAACGAAAAAAAAATAAAATAAATAAAAAAGCGACCAACAAGAGAAAAAATATGAGAAAATTCAAAATTTATATTTGATTAAGAAATTGGGGGAAAAAAGGTAAAGAAGTGAAATAAAATGAGAAAATGAGAGCTTCGTAAAATATAATATCAAAAGAATTAAAAAAACAAACAACTGCTTAAAGTAAACAAACTTGAAAATAAATAATGCTTAAAGAAATTGTTTTCTGTTATTACTTCCAGAGTGCAGTGTGGATGCTGGTAATAATGTTAAAGATTACTAAATAGACTATATTAAATTGTTACTGGTATTGTAAAAATAATTTATAATCTTTTAAGCATCGTGTTAATAAATGCATTACAACAGACATGAGCGAGGGGTTTGTGTCGCTGATGTTATTGGTGTTACCGAGCAACACGGAAAAGCCTGAATGTCTTAGATGCCATAAATGATGAGTAAAAGGGCCAAGGTTGCTGGGGGTCATTTTTAGACTACATCGCAACTAGAACAATGCAACATGAAACAAACTCTGTTCTTTGTTAGAAAAGCCATTAGACACTATATCAATGATATCACTTTGAGCATGACAAGAATAATGAAAATGTTCTGATGATAATGCAAATATTATCAATGATGAATGAATAGACTAACGTAAGAGATACAGTTCTAACTACGTTTCGATCTGTTAAAGTTCCGACTGGTTGTTGTTAACTTTTCATTTGTTCAAAATCTATTTCGTGTTTGCCATTTCCAGGCTACTGCACGGGTGTCGATGGTCTTGAAAACACAACAGACATTCTGAGTTGGTTTCTACTTCGTTCTAATACTAAGGTGTTGCTATGATGTGTTAAATATTGCCATCTTTGTTGACTTCTAATCCCAGGAGCTCTATTTCGCATTTTGTTGTTTCCATACTTGCTACAAGGTAACCAAAAAATACCGTTTCTCCAGTTTTTCGCAAATCAGTAAAGTGGAGAGATTTCATTAGCTGTTATCTGTCTCAGACAATAAACAGGTGCAGATGCCATAAATTAGATACCATTTCGTTTTACAATGCCTTGCTAAAAAAACCAGAGAAAATTGGATTGGCAAGAGTCAGCAATATTCGAAAAATCTGTTTAACTTAATTTCCCAAAGAGATCTTTCTTTCATACTGGCCCTCCGTCGGTTACGACGACGAAGGTTCCAGTTGATCCGATCAACGGAACAGCCTGCTCGTGAAATTAATGTGAAAGTGGCTGAGCACTCCACAGACAAGCGTACCCTTAATGTAGTTCACTGGGAACTTCAGCATGACACAGTATGTGACAAGGCTGGCCCTTTGAAATACAGATACTACTAATTTTAGCCAGCTGATTGAACTGGAGAAACGTGAAATAAAGTGTCTTTCTCAAGGACACATCGCGTCGCCAGGAATTGAACTCACGACCGTAAGGTCGTGAGCCGAATGCCTTACGCCACGTGCCTTCATGTCTTTTCATACACAGGGAAAGAATCAACATTCAGAGGAGTTTATAATGTACCATTATGATATACGGAACAATGATGTAGTGTAGACATTTTTTACATGCACCATATTCTTTCATTCTTTTACTTGTTTCAGTCATTAGATGTAGCCATGCTGGATCACCACCTTGAAGAATTTCAGTCAGACGAATTGATTACAGTACTTATTTTTTAAGACTGGCACGTGTTCTGTCCGTCTCTTTTTAATAGTATCGATTTAAAGATATAGCCACGAAACGCGCGTAGTCAATTTAATGTTTATTTAATTTAGTGATTTTTTGAATAATATTTATTATAGTATGTTAAATTTTTTCTATATGGTGTGGATAATATTTTTCATTATTGAATTGCTTAATAGAGGTTATTTCTTTTAATTATATAGATATATATGTATATATATATATATATATATATATATATATATATAATATATATATATATATATATATATATATATATAATGATAATATAAATGATATATATATATATGTATATATATCTCTTATTATAAAAGGCAGATTTTATCTGCCTCCCTTTGGGAGTTATACAAATCTACAATATAGGATTTCTTCAATTAC
The DNA here is from genome assembly GCF_006345805.1 of Octopus sinensis. NCBI lineage: Eukaryota > Metazoa > Mollusca > Cephalopoda > Octopoda > Octopodidae > Octopus > Octopus sinensis. Next base: position 32,854,691 of record NC_042998.1, read on the forward strand.
AATTTACCTTGCATTTTTAAGAGTACAATGCATCGCGTCATGCCAGGTCCAGTTTTTAAAATTTAAACTCCAATTAAGCAAAATTTACAGAAAACTCACATTCTGGTGTGTGTGTCAAATGCTTTTCTTAGTCTGGTTTACAGCACACGCAAACGCACACACACAGTGGGCAAGGAATAAAATGAAAGTAATTGACTTACTGTAGTGAGTGATTCTTTCACTCTGCCTCCCACTTCCTATTTCACACATAGACACGCAAATATATAATAAAATTGTAAGCTAACGTGCGTGTGTGTGAGTGGGTGTGTGTGGGTGTGCGCGTGTGTGTGTGTGTGAGGGTGCGTGTGTGTGTGTGTGTGTGTGCGTGTGCGTGAGTGTGTGACAGGAAAGTTTTTTACGACGAATATAACACCTATATCCAAGTAGCAGAAAGATAAGACAGTAAGGTGTGATTTGAGGGAGATTTGGCTGCTATTTCTACATGTCTAGCTGCCATGTAGGGGTCTCCCTCATAGGCTCATACATACATATATACATAGATAAGACAGTAAGGTGTGATTTGGGGGAATTTGGCTGCTATTTCTACCAGGTCTAGCTGCCATGTAGGGGTCTCCCTCATAGGCTCATACATACATATATACATAGATAAGACAGTAAGGTGTGATTTGGGGGAAATTTGGCTGCTATTTCTACCAGGTCTAGCTGCCATGTAGGGGTCTCCCTCATAGGCTCATACATACATATATACATAGATAAGACAGTAAGGTGTGATTTGGGGGAAATTTGGCTGCTATTTCTACCAGGTCTAGCTACCATGTAGAGGTCCCCCTCATTGGCTCATATATATATACATACATAAGACAGTAAGGTGTGATTTGAGGGAGATTTGGCTGCTGTTTCTACCAGGTCTGTTAGGCCTTCTCATGTAAACTCAAGCTTTCTCATGCCTTGAACATAAGACCAAAGCAGAGAATGTATTCTTTTATTCTTCTGCTTTTTCCAGCCATTAGTCTGTGGCCATGCTGGGGCAATGCCTTGAAGAATTGTAGTTTAATGAATCAACTCGTTTTATTTTTGTAAGCATTGTACTTATTCTATCTGTTTCCTTTGTCAAACCACTAGGTGACAGGGATGTAAACAAACCAACATTCGTTGTCAAGCAGTGGTGGAGGACAATCACAAGCACAGACACGCACACACACACACATACATGCATACACATATACACACATACATACATACATACATACATACATATATATATATGTGTGTATATATATATTGCAGCGTGGAAGGTGTTTGTAAGCCATTTAAGAAACACACAAAAAACCGTTACATTCACTTCAACATTTAAATTTAATTTGCCAAAATATTTTCGTCGCTTTGAGACCGCGACCTGTTCACTGACAAAAATATCGTGCTAACAGGTCGCGGTCTCAAAGCAATGAAAATATTTTGACAAATTAAATTTAATGTTGAAGTGAATCTAACGGTTTTTGTGTGTTTCTTAAATGGCTTATAAACCTTCAACGCTGCAACTGTTTTCGTTCCAGCACACGATCTCAGATCAAGTCACTTGCTATGCAAGTACATCTCTGTAACTATATATATATTTATATATATATATATGTATATTGGTAAAAACAGTAAGATAACAAAAGAAAGAAAGAGACCTCAATATTATGTAAATAGAGGAATCTTTATATATAAAATGAGGTTGTGTGTCTGTCTCCTACTATTTAGATTCCTAACTACTCCCACATTTTGCGGTGCAGTTTAACCAAAACCGGGTATCTTATAGTCGTGATTCATATCGAGACCGTCTGAGTATTAGCGCGCGTCTACGATGAGTCTACACGATTTTAAAAAAAATTTACCATCAATTTTTCCCATTTTTAATCCATTTTTGACATATATAAGGGAAGTAACTCTCTAAATTTTATTATTAAATCTCAGAACGTAAAAAGCTACAGTAACACCCCTCCCCCTTTGTGGTTAGCCATATTGAGATGGCTATTATACTTTACATCTCTAAAAATGCTTATATAATTATTTCCCTTACAAACCCGAGCAACGCCGGGCGATACTGCTAGTATATAATATAAGTGATATATATATTTATATATATATATATATATAATATATATATATATATATATTAATATATATATTTATATATATTTATATATATATTATATATATTTATATTAATATATATATATATATATATATATATATATATAATATATATATATAATATATATATATATATTTATTTACAAGCATATATACATACATATACATATCTACATATATGTGTATATACACATGCATATATGGATACAGGACGTCAAAAAATATAAACATGAAAAACGAGAACATCGAAAGAAACAAAAAGAAAAACAATACAGGCAACATAAAGAGCAATCTCTTCATCAGTTGTCCACTATTTCATCTACTCCGCATTTCGAGCGTTAGGACAAGATGGGTTTTTGTCAAAACAGTCGTTCCCGCAAAGCAAATTACATAAAATTTGGGGTTTTTAGAGGGTCAAAGCTGGAAACAAAAAACAGGACAGTTAAAACAAACGGTAAGGGCTGTTAAGCCATAACGAGGTGAAGTGGGGAATGCAGGAGAAACAAGCTTTAACAGGAGACAGACAAAAATGCATGCTTCCCTTATAGCTGAACGAGAAGAAAGAAATTTGACTTGGGAGAAGAAAGATGGCCGCTGGTCACGTGTGAGCAACGAGAAATCAAGGAGGAAGAGTGACGGAGAGAGAGGGACAGGTAGAGAACGGTGAAGGGGAGGAGAAGAATTAGAAAGGCTGGGAGAGAAAAAAGAATATAGAAGGAAGAAGAGAGAAAGAGAGATAGTGATAGAATAGTGTCGTATCAGAATTAAGATAAAACTTACTTGGAAATGGATGCGTGGCGTTCGATCATATACTAATATAAATAATATATATATGCATATATACATACATGCATGTACATACCTATATATGTATATGTGTGTATGTGTGTGTGTGTGTGTATACACATGCATATATGGGTACAATGTAAAGGCGCGTGGCTTAGTGGTTAGGTGTCAGTATCATGATCGTAAGATAGTGATTTCGATTCCTGGACCGAGTGACGTGTTGTGTTCTTGAGCAAAACTCTTCATTTCATGTTGCTCCAGTCCACTCAGCTGGCAAAAATGAGTAACGCTGCAATGGACTGGCATCCCGTCCAGCTGGGTAACACATACGCCATAGAAACCGGGAAACCGGGCCCATGAGCCTTGCTAGGCTTTAAAAGGGCGCATTTATTTTATATTTTATATGGGTACAAGACGTCAAAAACCGTAAACATAAAAAAATGAGAACATGAAATACAAAAACACGGAAAACGAACTCCTTTTGCGAACAACTATCTCTCTCTCTCTCTATATATATATATATATATATATGTGTGTGTGTGTGTATACACATGCATATATGGGTACAAGGTGAAGGCGCGTGGCTTAGTGGCTAGGGTGTCAATACCATGATCGTAAGATAGTGATTTCGATTCCTGGACCTGACGACGTGTTGAGTTCTTGAGCAAAACTCCTCATTTCATGTTGCTCCAGTCCACTCAGCTGGCAAAAATGAGTAACGCTGCAATGGACTGGCATCCCGTCCAGCTGGGTAACACATACGCCATAGAAACCGGGAAACCGGGCCCATGAGCCTGGCTAGGCTTTAAAAGGGTGCATTTATTTTATATTTTATATGGGTACAAGACGTCAAAAACCGTAAACATAAAAAAATGAGAACATGAAATACAAAAACACGGAAAACGAACTCCTTTTGGGAACAACTATCTCTCTCTCTCTCTCTCTCTATATATATATATATATGTATGTGTGTGTGTGTGTGGTGTGTGTGTGTATACACATGCATATATGGGTACAATGTAAAGGCGCGTGGCTTAGTGGTTAGGTGTCAGTATCATGATCGTAAGATAGTGATTTCGATTCCTGGACCGAGTGACGTGTTGTGTTCTTGAGCAAAACTCTTCATTTCATGTTGCTCCAGTCCACTCAGCTGGCAAAAATGAGTAACGCTGCAATGGACTGGCATCCCGTCCAGCTGGGTAACACATACGCCATAGAAACCGGGAAACCGGGCCCATGAGCCTTGCTAGGCTTTAAAAGGGCGCATTTATTTTATATTTTATATGGGTACAAGACGTCAAAAACCGTAAACATAAAAAAATGAGAACATGAAATACAAAAACACGGAAAACGAACTCCTTTTGCGAACAACTATCTCTCTCTCTCTCTCTCTCTATATATATATATATATGTATGTGTGTGTGTGTGTGGTGTGTATCTGTGTATGCGTATGTTTATGAAAATAACATAAATAAGCAACAGAAAAGAGACGCACACTCATTCGCATGTACTTATCGTGTGCATGTGATTACGAGTGCGTGTGTTTTAGGAAATGTCGACGAAATAAGTTAACACAGATACGCAAACCATCGCTATTTCCATATGGCTTTTTTCCCCCCGTTTTTTTTTCTGTCAGTTTAAAGAGTCTCCTTCGGGAATCCTGAGTAACGAAAGAACAAACGGCTGCTATAAATGGAAGAGCAAAGCAACAATCTTGCCTTTGGACGAATCCTTGAATCAACTTTCAATGGAAAAAAAAAAGAAACAGTTTACATCCTGACCTCTTTGATAATGCAGTTTTTTCGTTTCTTTTTCTGCTTCAAGCCTGGCGGATTTATTCATGTTGAAATGATAAGCGTAGCAAATTCTTCTACTTTTTTTTTCAAATATATATATAAAAAACAAAATTAAGAATCAAAGTTTATATGCTCTGTACACAAAGAAATATGAGAATAGATTTATTTGTATTAAAAGATTATGGAAATTAATAAACTACAAAGAGAACGTTGACTTTTCATCCAAGCAGTAATTTAGATTCTCAGAATCAAAAAGATTTACTTAAATCAAAGAAACGTATTATAATGCATGACCATTTATTGAACCAAGAAAATAGAAACAGAATTACTCAAGAATGCTACACTAGTATTTCTTAGAATCTATCTATCTATCTATATATATATTACCTATCTATCCATCTGCCTATCTATCCATATGTCTATCTGTCTGCCTATCTATCTATCTATCTATCTATCTATCTATCTATCTATCTATATCTATCTCTCTATCTATCTATATATATATCTATCTATCTCTCTGTCTGTCTATATATCTATTTTCTATCTATCTATCTATCTATCTATCGATATCTATCTCTCTATCTATCTATGTATCTATCTGTCTATTTTTCTATATATCTATCTCTCTGTCTATCTATTTATCTATTTTTTATCTATCTATATATCTATCTATCCATCCATCCATCCATCCATCCATCCATCTATCTATCTATCTATCTATCTATCTATCTATCTATCTATCTATCTATCTATCTATCTATCTGCCCATCACTCTGCTTAATGCAGACTTGAAAATTTTGGCCAAGGTGCTAGCCAAGAGGTTGGCGCTTGTCATCGAGAAACTGGTCGACAAGGCGCAAACGTGCGCCGTGCCAGGCCGGACCATCCATGACAACCTCCATCTGATGCGCTACATCATAGACAGGGTAGTTAACGAACCTGGCATGGGTGGGGCCCTGATCAACTTGGATCAATCGAAAGCCTTTGATAGGGTAGACCATCGATACTTGGAGGCAGTCCTGAGAGCGGCTGGTTTCGGTCCCGTCTTCCGCGGCTGGATAGCTGCCTTGTACAGAGGCATCCGTTCGGTAATTCGCGCGTAAATGGACATCTATCGAGACCTTTCGACATTGCACGTTCGGTCCGTCAGGGATGCCCCCTCTCGGCGCTTCTATACGTATTGACTCTTGAGCCACTACTGCGGAAGCTGGCGACTCTAAGGGCATCCCGTGAGAATTGGGATGCGGGACGAGCGTGTCTGCATACGCGGACGACGTCACCGTCATAGTGTCTAGCCACGAGCACATCGAGCTGGTCGGCGAGACACTGAAAAACTACGAAGCGGTGACAGGAGCGAAAATCAACCGGGAAAAGTCAGTGGGCTTGCGACTAGGCACCTGGAGAAGCAAGCCCATGCCGTCCACCAGCGCCTCCGTCTGGGACGCTGGACCGACGGCCCGTTGAGTTGCTCGGGGTCTGGTTTGGTCCGGACCTCCAAGTGGAGAAACTGGAACGAGATAACGAGTAGGGTGGTCACTCTCGCCGGCAATGGGCCGAGAGGAAACTGTCCCTAAAAGGTCGAGCGGAGGTGGCGAACACGTACATCGCGTCCGTCATCTACTACCGCCTGACCGTCGTACCTTGTCCCGACCCTACCATCACCAAACTACAACGCATTCTCTTTCGCTTCTTGTGGAAAGGATGCGTCCCGATGGTCAGGCGATCCATTTGCTGTCAACACACCGTTAAAGGAGGGCTGGGCATGCCGTGGTTGATGATGCGCAGATACGCGCTGAGACTGCGACATCTCTGGCTCTATGTAGACGACGGTGAACAGGTGTGGTCGCCGTTTGTGAGGCACGCTTTCCCGCAGCTCGTCTCCATGACCGAACTGCAGTCGTGGATCTAAAAGAGGCCGAGGAAGGGCGAATGGCACCGCGAGTGTCGCGTTGCTCTCAATCAACTCTGCCGTCCTGGGTCGACTTTAAGTGACTTCAACACAACCAAAGCATTCTATAGGGGTTTAGTGGAGGGGAGGTACGACGACGAGCTCGGGGCGAACCTGGACGTCGACGAGGAGTACCTGACCCGCCTGTTCAGGACAACATTCGGGCCAGGGCCCATGGACAACTTCCAGAGATCCCTGGCTTGGCAGTGCTACCGAGAAGCGCTACCCGTTCGGGATAAGCTCTACAGACACGGCTCGAGAAACACGGGGCCGACCTGCCCGAGATGCGGTCAGAGCGACGAAACCGTTCTGCACGCACTCGTTCAGTGTCCAACAATTTCCGACCTGTGGGCTTATGTCGAACAACTGCTGTCACGTGTGGGACGAGTCGGTTTATCAGCTGAGTCTATCGTCAATATTGTCACGCCTCCTTCCTTCAAACGGAAGGAAGAGCTATTTTCATCATCGTTTGGCTATGGCGAAATAATGTATCTGGTGGACGCGTCTGAAAGGATTGGAGACAAACACTTTCCTCTCTGGTCAATCTCTCATCAACTTCTTCAAGTACCACTTGAAAAGGAAAGTGAGAGTAGAGAGGCAAGTTTTGTCTAGCAAATGTTTTAAAAAAAGATGGGTGAATGTAGCAAGAATGGCACGTATGAATGACGAAGCCACCTTCAGCATAATCCTATGAACCCAGAAATTGAAACAGAGATTTGCTTATTTGCAAAAAAAAAAAAAAAAAAAAGAAATATAAAATGTGACTTCATTGACCGAGGTTCCGTGGTCTTTTCCGTAGGCTTTTCTTCCCACCGGTAAACCTCACCTGTCCTCCCCTTTACACTTCATATTGACATTTCTGTGATAACGATCCCTATTGATCATTTTTTTTTTCTTTTTTTTTCCTCTCCCCCCTTTTTTAACCCCCCCCTTTTTTGTCCTCTTCTCTCCTTTTACGATCCCTTTTGATCGAAACTCCCCCCTTTCCTTTTTTTAAACCTTCAAAAGAAAAGCTCTACCTTGTAATTTGTTCTATCTGTGTGCAGCCCTGTGTGGCTAATAAAGAAACATATATATCTATCTATCTATCTATCTATCTATCTATCTATCTATCTATCTATCTATCTATCTATCTATCTATCTATCTATCAATCAATCAATCTATCTATCTATCTATCTATCTATCTATCTATCTATCTATCTATCTATCTGTCTTGTCTGTCTATCTGTCTGTCTGTCTGTCTATTTTTCTATATGTCTGTCACGAATGTTGATACCTCAACCTCCTGCACCGATTTGCACCTACTTACCTGTTTATGTGTATACATTGTAATCTAACTCTCATAGTCTTATCTAGTCAAATACAAACAAGACACATACACACACACACACACACACACACACACACACACGTACGCGCACCAAGCGTAACCTTACAAACATACTGATGCGCCAACACTTTTCACTATTTACCTTTCAAACCTCTCTCTCTCTTTCTCTGTATCTCTTTCACACACACACAGGCATACATATGCTGTTAAATTATTCTCTTATTTATGAATCTCAGCTTGTCATATTCTGTCTTTGTTAAATTCCGTGAGGTCAAATACACTAAGATCAGATTCCAATATATCTGTCTTCTGTTGCCATCTTAATCTTCGGCTTATTAAATATTTTAATGGAACCTGCAGCACCTATGTCGTAACATATCCAAGGAACACACATGCCTCTTAGAATCGTGTGACAAAACTTCTGAAACACAGGTACGTACATTTGTATTTTGCCGCTTAGCTTGTTTGTAATTCCGACAAGAATTCAAACCTGTTTCACAGCTCTTTACGAGCCAAGAGAATCTTTGCCTGGTCATTTCACCTGCTGAAACAAGCAACTAAATGTCCCTCAAGCCTGCCTGCCTCCATCTTAAGAAAATAAAATAAATAAAAAGGACAAAATTTTAATAACAATGTCCAGTGTTTTGCTGAGTGAAGGTTGGCCAGGTGTTAAACATCGCCGCCATCACCCCCATCATCATCATCATCACCATGAGGAGCAGAAGAAGAAGAAGAAGAAGAAGAAAAGAAGAAGAAGAAGAAGAAGAAAAGAAGAAGAAGAAGAAGAAGAAGAAGAAGAAGAAGAAGAAGAAGAAGAAGAAGAAGAAGAAGAAGCAGCTCTAACCATCTATTACTAGCTACAAGAAATCTTCATAATCATTCACCTCTTATATTTAAAGAATAAACGGTGTCATGTTTCAGATGCATTGGTCTCAAATTTTGGTATAAGTCCAGGAATTTCGAGGGTGGGTTGGGGTGGGAAGTCAGTTAGATCGCGCCCAGAGCTCAACATCGAAAGGATGAAATGCAAAGTTGACGTTGGTGGAATTTGAAACCAGAGCATAAATATGGACGAGATGCTGCTAAGCTCATCGTCTTATACGTTTCAGACATGTTAAATCATATCTGTTGCACTGAAATTTTATCCAACAATATCAACTTTCACTAAGATTCCCCGTCGTATATATTTATCCAACAAAGGATTTACGCTAGCGTAATGGTAGCATTCTTGACGCGAAAACAAAGAGGTGTGAGGTCGAGTCCCAAGCGTACGTGAAGGCCTACTTTGAGGCGGTCAGCTGGCAGAAACGTTAGCGCGCCGGGCGAAATGCCTAGCGGTATTTCGTCTGAGGCTACGTTCTGAGTTCAAATTCCGCCGAGGTCGACTTTGCCTTTCAGCCTTTCGGAGTCGATAAATAAAGTACCAGTTTCGCACTGGGTCAATGTAATCGACTTAATCCGTTTGTCTGTCCTTGTTTGTCCCCTCTATGTTTAGCCCCTTGTGGGTAGTAAAGAAATGTATATTTATCCAACAATATAACTGTCAAGGGAAGAAGAAAAATGGGCTTCTAAGAATGTCACCTAAAACATGTTTCACAAAATGCAGAGCGCCAAGTGGTTTTTCATGAAAGCTTTCGGAATAAATTTTGTTCTGTGATAAAGAAGACAAGACAAATTATCTCATCGACTTTTGTATGTCAGATATCTTTGTACTAATACTTAAAGTTATGGCTCATCACTGTTCTATGAAATATTCATAAACTGCCCGGTTGGAGATAAATCGAAGGTTGGCGATATGCTAACAGCTGCGAGCCTGTGTTGTGTTATATACTACAACGACATTCGTGTATTAGTTGTTGGAAAGAAGCCAAAGTGCTATAAAGCGAAGCATGGAAGCATGGATTGCTCGAAAGTTATCTGACGGTTTGAAAAATATTGACGTTTATTATAACCAACAGCAGAAATGGAATCGCAACAACAAGAAGTAAATGAATGTATCTAAGCATAAAGAAAAGGCAGAAGAACTTGAAATAACAAACAACACTAAAGTTGAACACAGAAAGAATGAATCTACGTCATACGTTTTGGGAAAAGAATCTGATGAGTGCAACAACAACGACACAAAAATACAAATAAATATATCTTTTCTTTTTCGGATTCCTTTTCATGTAAAGAAAATGATGAATATGAAGTGCAAATAGATGTTTAATTCAAAAGGAGAAACACGACTAAGAAATACAAAAGCAGGAGATGGCAGGATTTACAACGCAAAAGCTATAGAAAACGGCATTGTTCCTTCATATATGTTCTAAGAACGAGGAAGAGATAGCGAATACAGAAAGATACAAATGATCTTTTATCTCTGGGGCTGGGGCTATACTGGGGCGCCGCCTTAAAGGGTTCAGTCGAACAGCTTGATCCCTGTACTTCTTTTTAAACATGATGGTTTTTCTATCAGCCAAGTTTTACTGAACATTAAGTTACACCAGTTGCCAAGCAGTCCTTGGGGCCAAACACAAACACAAACACACACACACACACACACACACATATGCATGCACACACAGACACACATACATACACATGTACAAGCTTCTTTCACTTTTTGACCACCAAATCCACTCACACGCCTTTGGTAAACCGGGGATGTAGTAAAAGTCACTCTCTCTAGATGCCATGCAGTAGAACTGAACCGGAAACCCTATGTACAGAAACCAAACTCTTTACCACACAGCCATTTATATATGTATGTCATGTATGTGCGTATGTATTTTGTATATACATATATATATATATATATATATATATATATATTAATAAATGAAATAAAACATATGCATATATATAAACATATATGTACGTACCTACCTCTACATGTACATATACACGCATATATGAGTACAGGACACCAAAGGGACGTCGAACACAATGAGAAACGAAAACATAGACACAAACCAAAGGAACTGGACATTTTTTAAAAAACAACAAAAAATAGAGTACAGGACAATTAACACAAAGAAAAAAAACCCTTCTGCAGTCGCTACGGTTTCATCTACTCTACGTTTCGAAGGATAAAAGCGAGACGTATCTTCGACAAGAAACTTTCCTTCCTGCGAAAAGCAAATCAATTAAAATTCTGAGATCTTTTCGCAGAGGGGTGAAAAATGGTAAAAATAAATGGTAAAAAAACAGGACAGTAACGACAGTACAAAATATAAACAGTAAAATACAGGACAGGGAAAAACAAGATAAGAAGGGCTGTTGACGCCGAACGAAAACAAGTATTGCGAACGCAGAATTTTTTGTGAACGACGAGAGGAGAAGGAAGAATGTCGTCCATTACCTTGAAAGGCCAGGCCAGAAAGATAGTCAGAGCGGAAGTATCGTCGCGGGTGAACGACAGGAAGGGGGAGGAGGAGCAAGAGAAAGGGAGGGAAGAAGGGGAATGGCTGCGAGGAAACCACGAAGAATGGTGAGGGGGAGAGAGAGAGTGAAGAATGAGAGAGAGGAAGAGACAAGTTAAGTAGAGGAAAAGGAAATCAAAGAATGAAGGCTGAGAAAGGGATGGGACAGAAAGGTGAAGAGTGCGCGTCAGAGTTAATATCAAGACCAAAACTTGATACACAGAACAATCTTACTTAAGGGGGTGCGTGCGTTTCGTCATATAATATATTAATAAATTAAATAAAACATACACATATATATAAACATATATGTACGTACCTACCTCTACATGTACATATACACGCGCGTTCGCAATACTTGTTTTCGTTCGGCGTCAACAGCCCTTCTTATCTTGTTTTTCCTGTCCTGTCTTTTACTGTTTATATTTTGTACTGTCGTTACTGTCCTGTTTTTTTACCATTTTTTTTACCATTTTTTACCCCTCTGCGAAAAGATCTCAGAATTTTAATTGATTTGCTTTTCGCAGGAAGGAAAGTTTCTTGTCGAAGATACGTCTCGCTTTTATCCTTCGAAACGTAGAGTAGATGAAACCGTAGCGACTGAAGAAGGGGTTTTTTCTTTGTGTTAATTGTCCTGTACTCTATTTTTTTGTTATTTTTAAAAAATGTCCAGTTCCTTTGGTTTGTGTCTGTTTTCGTTTCTCATTGTGTTCGACGTCCCTTTGGTGTCCTGTACTCATATATGCGTGTATATGTACATGTAGAGGTAGGTACGTACAAATATGTTTATATATATGCATATGTTTTATTTCATTTATTAATATATTATATGACAAAACGCACACACCCCGTTTTATTTTTATATATATATATATATATATATATATATATATATATATATATATGTGTGTGTGTGTGTGTGTGTGTGTGTGTGTGTGTGTATATATACACATAAAATTTTATAATTATGAGTATAATTATAATTAGGGTTCAGCAAAAATTTGCTTCACCATATACCGAAATTTAGAAATAGCAGTTAAAACTAACTATTTCACTACTATATAGTTAGTTTTAACTGCTATTTCTAAATTTCGGTATGTGGTGAAGCAATTTTTGCTGAACCCTAATTATAATTATACTCATAATTATAAAATTTTATGTATAAGTTTACCGATAATTGTCCTTTAAATATACCGAACTACTTGTATGTATATATATATATCTCTGTTACTCTTTTACTTGTTTCAGCCATCCGGCTGAGGCCATGCTGGGGCACCGCCCTTGAATGCGTTCCCATGCCCTTGAATGCGTTCCCATCTATATATATAGATTGATACATAGATAGATACATAGATAGATACGGCGAATAAGGAAATGGAGAGGATACAAAAACGACATACATCAGCCGCTATACATTCTAGTATGTCTATTTATTCCAATGTATTAGAATGTATTAGAAGAATACATACACATGTAACAACCATGTATTACATACGCATGTACTTGTCGTTTTTGTATCCTCTCCATTTTTTTTTATTTGCCCTATAAGTTAAGGGTCAACCACTTTTCTCCCCCGCCCGGACGGATGGACAGACAGATAGATAGACAGATAGATAAATGATGAAAATAGTAAATTATAATATACTGCTTGGGATGAGTAACAAAGACATGATTAAGTAACAAGTTTTCCATTAATTATCTGTCTAACCAAACAGTGGGCAGTGTCAAAAGGTGAACGTCTTTGTAGGCGTTTCAGCTGCTTTCGACCGAACTCAACGGAGGAAAGTCTGGACTAATGAAAGTGATTTTAACAACAACCTGTTACGAAAGAGACATCACACACAAAATGGTTTTTAAAATGTGAAATTGGTGTTGTGAGACTGCGCAAATGGGAAGTGTTCTGGAAACGAGGTTTGCTTCTTTTCCAATATCTGAACTAGAACCAGTCCAACCTTATCTTTCACTCAACCAGCTACAAACAGCAACGAAATCTTTTTTTCCGTTTTGGAAAAGATACACTTAATAACTTGAACCTGGATTTCCAGTACATATGGAAAAAGATGTGATGATCGTGACTGGAATATTAAGTGCTAAATTTGTTCGATCGGAGCCGATCTGCAATAAAAAAACATTATTACTGTGACTAAAATACATTCGTTCTCAATCAGCTTATGTATTATATGAACAATTTTGATTGTAACTTAATACATACCATTTCATGAAGGGTGTTTTTTTTACAAACACTTGCGAATATTTCTTTCTGAAACAACTGAAAGAAAAAGTATATGTGAAACAGAATACCTTTATCTATTTAAAGCCCTTCACTCTATAGATTTCTTATCATGAGAAATAGATAGTTATTTGTAAAACCATTTGTAGTATATTACTTTTTAAAAAAATAATTATACTGAAAATATTTTCACTATCTTGCACAATTTCAAAAAACAGAAAATAAAATTAATTGAAGTTGTAAACTTGATACGCATACATACAAGCATACAGTAGTACATAGTGTCAGAATTGAAGTGAAATAATTGATTGGATAAATACGATATATATATGTACAAGTTCTCTATTTCTGTGTCTCAACGCAGACAATTTGTCTTGTCGAAAGATTCTAAAAATCTTCTCGTTCACTCTTATTTATAATTGAAGGAATGGTCTTACTCAAACGAACAAGCAGTGTCACTCAGACATTTGCATCTATCTATCTATCTATCTATCTATCTATCTATCTATTTGTCTGTGTGCCGCTCTTTCCTTAAATACACACACACACACACACACACACACCACACACACACATACATATATATATATATATATAATATATATATATATATACATACATACATACATACATATAAATATATATGTGTGTGTGTGTGTGTGTAATATCTCTTTCTGAAACAACTGAAGGAAAAAGTATATGTGAAACAGAATACCTTTATCTGTTTAAAGCCCTTCACTCTATAGATTTGTTATCATGAGAAATAGATAGTTATTTGTAAAACCATTTGTAGTATATTACTTTTTAAAAAAATAATTATACTGAAAATATTTTCACTATCTTGCACAATTTCAAAAAACAGAAAATAAAATTAATTGATTAATTTTACTATATGACAATTATTCGGCTGCCATATATAATTTTTTACTATATGACAATTATTCGGCTGCCATATATAAGACTCCGAGTTTCGGACGTCGGGGCAGGAGACTGCTCCGGCATCTCGTCAGTTATTGTGGCAATCAAAAAATGCTATGAAAGTGACCGTTAAGCAAAGGGAAATTGCTATGTAATTGACCGTTATTAAGATAAAAAGTTCTTGAGAGTGTGTTGCAGTGTGCAAAGGATGGTAAGGAATTAGCAAAATGCACAGAGAGAAGATATCTGTGATGAGAATTCGGTAAAATACGCAGAAGAGAAAAAGCTATACTGAAGAAATTTAAAGCTACAGTTGATACATATAGTGTAAAAAAGGGGTATTTTGGATGTACCTAGGATAGAAAAATACATGGTGGTGAAGCCAGACTATATTTCTTCAGCAGATGTTTTATATGGATGTATTGATGCTTGTATATACATATCTTCATACGTATATATATTGCATATTGTATTTGCTCTTATGAAAATGATGGGTTGAACTGATGCAATGTATTTGACCATAAGTCTGAGCAACAAGGAAATTCCTACGCAGATAGGCCAAGTTTCCTTTTTCTTTAACCTTCTACACTATGCGTATTTATTTGCAATTTTTCTGCTTCCTTACAGGTAAAGGATAGGAACTTGAAATATCAAATTACCGGAATAAAGAAAATATTTTCTGCAATTGTGCTATATTTTGGATCACTTATACTTTTCAAGATGACCAGGAGTTTTCAATAACTTCAAATCTTGTTTTCCAAATGCAGGGGTCCCTAAAGTAATGGAATTGGCTTTTCTGGTAACTAATTGCAATGGCAAGCAATGATTTTTATCTCTCGAAAGGATTTCTTTTCAGCGATCAAAGAAGCATTCTGAATGAATGCAGATTGAGCAGTCTTATTCTATTGAATAAGTTCTAAAGAAAATAGACATTTCCAATATAAATAAACTTGAACAGAAAGTTTTAGAGAGCAAAATGACCAAAGAGCCATTCTTTACCCTTCTCCTTTTGTATTTCTCTCTTCCCCTTGTCTCCTTCTCTCCCACTCTCTCTTCCTCTCTCTCTTTCTCACTTTCTCTCCTTCTCTCTCACTGCCTTTCTCTTTGGGATGAATTTACATTTTAATGTACCCTTTTCCTTTTCTTGTTTGTTATTTTTCTTTTATTGTGCAGTCAGTAGGGTGGACGCAGGTATGGCCCAGTGGTTACGAATTTAGAATCACAGTCAAGAGATGTAGTGTTCGATCCCACTACAAGGCAACTTAGGCAAATCTCTTTTAACCCTAGCTTCAAGTCTCCCCAGTCCTTGCGAGTAAAATCATTGGACGGAAACAGCGCTGATACTTCAGTTCTATATTTAAGAGATGAGGAATTATTTACATTATTTACATTTGGTGGATATTTGTCCTCATCTTGCTTGTTGTTAACACAACGTTTCGGCTGTTATACCCTCCAGCCTTCATCAGGTGTCTTGGGGAACTTTCTAACCTGGGTTCTCATTCCAAAGGTATTTTTCGATATTATTATTATTATATTATTATTATTATTATTATTTTATTATTATTATTATTCAGGTCACTGCCTGGAATTGAACTTGGAATCAGTAGCCCGCGCTCTTAACCTCTACGCCATATGCCTACGGGTAATTATGGAGTGAATAATAATGATGATGATAATAATAATAATAATAATAATAATAATAATAATAATAATAATAATAATAATAAGAAGAAGAAGAAGAAGAAGAAGAAGAAGAAGAAGAACATCGAAAAATACCTTAGGAATGAGAACCCAGGTTCGAATTTTTCCCAACACACCTGATGAAGGCTGGAGGGTATATCAGCCGAAACGTTGTGTTAACAACAAACAAGATGAGGACAAGTATCCGTCAAATGTAAATAA
Organism: Octopus sinensis; assembly: GCF_006345805.1. NCBI lineage: Eukaryota > Metazoa > Mollusca > Cephalopoda > Octopoda > Octopodidae > Octopus > Octopus sinensis. Next base: position 32,871,142 of record NC_042998.1, read on the forward strand.
TGTAAATAATGTAGCACTGATACTTGTCGCACAGAATATTCCTGTACGATCCATTCTAGCTTAGTTAAGACACTTTTTTTAGATTAAAAATTGTCTGTAAGAAGAATATTTCAAAGACGTTACGAATCATTTTATGAAGCTGTAACCTCAAGTAATTCTTTTTTTTTTTTTTCATTAAGATGTGGTTATGATTAACTGGATATAATTTAACCTAATCAACAACAAATCAATCATAAATTGAAATGTCGTATAGAAAGCTTTGCAATTTCACAAACTCAGTTGATTTAATATAATGGTTTGAAAGATTACAATAATTGGTATTTTTTGAGAAAATTCATAGCAAATAGAGGATTTTAAAAAAAGACATTTTGACACAGTTTGGCTCATCTCTGCTTGAGATCTGAAGTGTGAGCCACAAATGATCGTAATGATTATGAGTCGGAAGCAAATAGCTAATTGGGACTCAGAATGCAGAAAACAATTCTGATTTAGGAATGCGAGGTTCCTATATGCATTCTTGATTGCTGTGAATTCAAGCTGAAATACTGAAGCAGAATTATTCACTCAGTTCATCTTATCTCCAGATATTCCTTTTTTTTTGTTTTGTCTTTAAATCTCTAGCCTGAGGTTAAAATCTATTAGGATGTCCTGAGAGATTGTACGTCTTTGTATCTCATTAGTGACGAACATTATAGCAAATAAAATTGTTTCACAAACAAAATCACGATAAAACAATACCTGATGAGGTTAAACACAAATCGTTCTAAAAATAAAACTAATTTGATGATTTCAAGTGATATAATGGCTGTGTAATGTGCGATGCTTGGTTATTATATTGGGCTACGAAGTTAAACATCATAAGTTCAAATTCTAAAGTGATAAACTTTTCACTAAATATGTTAAGTAAAACCCGAAATAAAAACGTTCTAATGAATTTACGAAATAAATACTATAGAACTTTTCTAGAAATATAAATCTCGCTACCAGGTTTCTAGTTTTTATAAAGGAGAAAAAGTGAATAAATAGATTTTATAATCTACAAGTTGTTTTGTCTGCATTGGAAGCACATAATACAAACTTTGGAAAGGACAAAATAATTAGTAGTTAAAAAGATTAGTTCGTTACAAGTCAAATGCAATTATCGAGGAAAGCAAATTTCTGAACCTGTTGCCCCCTCTCTCCAAATACTGATTTAAAACTTTAGCACAAGACCAGCAATTACGGGTAAAGGATAAGTTGGTTACTTCGACTCGTACTTATATTATCGACCGCCGAAAGGATGAAAGGCAAAGTCGACCTCGGCGGAATTTGAACTTAGAACGTAGCGGCAGACGAAATACCTTTTTCTTTACTACCCACAAGGGGTTAAACATAGAGGGAACAAACAAGGACAGACAAACGGGTTAAGTCGATTACATCGACCCCAATGCGTAACTGGTAATCGACTCCGAAAGGATGAAAGGCAAAGTCGACCTCGGCGGAATTTGAACTCAGAACGTAAACACAGACGAAATACGGCTACGCATTTCGCCCGGCGTGCTAACCTTTCTGCCAGCTCGCTGCCTTACATTGTTACTATATTCTGATTCTTTATTGCCCACAAGGGGCCAACACAGAGGGACACTTTGTTACTATAATGTGATGCTAAATATCACCCATGTGAAACAAGCTGTCTATGTGTTTCTTTGACTAATCTGAGGGTCGCGGGTTCAAGTCACTCTGCAAGCGTAACATAATTTAAATGTATGAATGTATGTATGTATGTGTACATGTCTGTATGCACACACATACATACATGCATATCTATATTTTGGGTTGTCCGGAAAGTTCATGCCGATTTATATTAGCTTACCTTTCGAGTTATTTTAGAACATGGTTGAGTCCATGAAATAGGATTTGACTACACCTGCATTTAGAGCACAGTTTAAGCTACCTTTTCATGAAAGAAGGTTTATGTTCCTATAACCTGTGTTAATTATGTAACCCTTTAAAATGGAAGATAAGAAAGTTCATTTTCGGCACTTGATGCTTTTCTTTTTCCGTAAAGGGAAAAATGCCTCCCAAGCAACCAAAGAAATATGCGCAGTTTACGGTGATGTTTCTGTATCTGAAAGAACTGTACGGAATTGGTTCGCAAGGTTCTGAGCTGGATATTGTAGCCTTATTGATAAAGAGTGATCAAGTAGACCATCCACTACCGATGATGACCAAATTAAGTCATTAATTGAGAATAACCTACATTGCACAACCCGAGAATTGGCAGAAAGCCTCAGCCTATCAACATCCGTGGTTCATGAGCACCTGGTGAAGCTTGGGGACACACATCGCTACGATGTTTGGGCACCACATGAGTTGAGGGAGAAGAAACTTATGGATCACATTTCCATCTGTGATTCGCTTTATAAACAGAATGAAAACGCGTCATTTTTAAAGCAAATTGTGACAGGTGATGAGAAATGTATCATCTACTGAAATGTCCAGAGAAAGCGATCCTAGAGTAAGCGACATGAGCCACCCTTAGCCATGACAGATTAACCAGACAATTAATTCTGAGAAATACTGCATACAACTGGACGAGTTAAAAGCAGCAATTCAAGAAAACCCTCCAGAATTGGCCAACAGGAAGAGTGTTGTTTTCCAACATGATAATGCAAGACCGCACGTTTCTTTGAGAACCAGACAAAAATTGCTGCATCTCGGCTGGGATGTGTTACTCCACCCTCCATATTCACCAGATATTGCTTCTTCGGATTTCCCCTTATTCAGGTCTCTGCAGAATAGTCTTAATGGTAAAAATTTCAATTCCTTGGATGACGTAAAAAGATACCTTGGTGAATTCTTTACCATGAAACCACCTCAATTCTGGGAAGAGGGTATTTTCAAGTTAAAGGAAAGATGGAGACGCATTGTGCAACAAAATGGTTCATATTTGGTTGATTAAAAATGTAATGGCAAGTATTTATTGACCTTTTTATTTCCTTTAAAAATCGACACGAACTTTCCGGACAACCTAATGTATATGTAGTATATACAACCTACTTCTATATATGTGTGGGTGGAGGGTGTATGTATGTGTGCGTAAGCATATACATACAGAGTGTTTTTATACGTCTCTTTTTTTTTATCAGTAACTGCTTGATGTATTGGTGAACAGTCAACGATTTTGCAGAGCTTAAAATTTAATATAGTAGTTAAGAAAATGTTTGGTGACGTGTAAGACTGGAAGCCATCTGAATATTGGAAAACGGTTATCTGTATCGTGATTTGCGCCGGGTGTCAAAATGCCAATATCGTGACTTCTGCACAGTGCTCTTTGATCACTGTAAAGGCTGTGAAGTATGACATGAACAGCTGCAATGGAGTCTACGGAGTCTTGGCAATCAGGAAGGGAAACAGCAGGCGTTCTGATTGTGTTCACATCCCGGAATTCACCCAGCAACTGCAGACCAAGGTGATTGAAGATACGAGCAAGGGAATCCGAGACTTGATGGGAGAGATGAAAGAGTCAGCCCATGAAGTTGGTCCTGAATGAGGATCATCGCTACCTGAATGAGGACCATCGCACAAGGAATATAGTGTACCAACCTAAGGATAAAGCAGAACTGCTTGGTGGAGGTAATGACACTTCTGAAGAAGCTAGGCATCCTGTTGATCCAAGGATAATTTGGTTCATTAAGGCGGCGAGCTGGCAGAAACGTTAGCACGCCGGGCGAGATGCTTAGCGGTATTTCGTCTGCCGTTACGTTGTGAGTTCAAATTCCGCCGAGGTCGACTTTGCCTTTCATCCTTTCGGGGTCGATAAATTAAGTACCAGTTACGCACTGGGGTCGATGTAATCGACGTAATACCTATGTCTGTCCTTGTTTGTCCCCTCTATGTTTAGCCCCTTGTGGGTAATAAAGAAATAGGTATTTCGTTTGCCGTT
>NC_042998.1:32880066-32930066 GCF_006345805.1 Octopus sinensis
TTAATCTCGATAATAAGCAAAATATAGAAGGAAAGAGAAGAAAGCCAGACAGCTAATAGAATAAAAAATAAAGGATAAATTTTATCAAAAGAAATCAATACATTAAAACCACTGAAGAAATTTTGCTATTTCGATGCCGTTTTCAGAGCTCGTTTGTCAGAGATGTTTTTTTTTAAAGCTAATCTATTGAGAGAATGACGTCTGAATTCAACACATAATTGGTTTACAAAAATAAACAATATATGAAATTGGAGTCTGTTTCCGACCAGTATTTAATATCTGCAATCAAAATCAGATCTTTTTATCATTTGGGAAAACTTAATTCAGTTGTATTTATTAGATAATATTGTTCGTTTCTTTAGATTCATCTCGCTGAACTTTGTTTACAAACAGTTTATTGTTACGAAAATATATACGAAATTGCTATTTCTGATATGGATGTGTAAAACCATATAGTGAGCTCTGAATAAAAGTTATAAAGATAGAAACTGCTCAGGAAATATTTTTGTAAATTGAAAAGAAAAAATCTAATCAAGCAGAGAGAAAAATGTTAAGCAATAGAAATCCCCTAGTTAACCAATTGAAATCCCCAAGCCTTCAGGCAACTGGGGAACATCAGAAAATCTATATAAAAGCAACTTTGTTCCATAAAAATTGAACGTATATGATTAGATATCTATTTTCCTATATATAGACGCCTTATTCTATATTTTTTGTCACAACAATAGTAAAAATATTTTAAAATTATCAAAATATAAAACATATTGTTACGTTTCTGTCGTAATTCTCATTTTAACGGCTCTTCTTTTTATCTGGCCCTCAGCGGGTGAATATGCAACAAATACCATTTTAGAATTACTCTACCTATGGGGTAATATATTTTTAGAGAGGAGTGTTGTTCCTTATAACTGATCATACGCTGATTTAACTCTTAGGTGTTGTCATCTTAATCTCACCATAAACAGAGTCACAGGGGATTAATGATTACTTAACTACATAGAACGATGTATTTCGGTACTCTTAGCCATAAAAATTGTGACAGTACCACGTACACTGGAACCTTAGTGTAAACTGACTGTTTAAGAGGTCATAATGATAACTGTTATTTGACCATATACTAAGAAAATCTTTTATCGATATGTTTGCAGTAAATATTAATTGAGATAATTTTTCCATTAGTATTTTGAAATGAAAATCTTGAAGAATAAAGAAATGTTACAAAAAGGAATTTAAAAGCAAAAACAGAAAAAATACGTACAGGAAGAATAACTAAATCTAAAGAAATTCATGTTTCAGAGTTCAAAAATAAAGGAAAATAAAGGAAAATATTTCACAACGCGAGATATTCGGCAACAGTACTTTGTAGTAAAGATTGTTTCCAGCATAACATGACAGTCCTGGTTTAGGATGAATTTTGCTGTAATTTAGCCCCAGGAGACATCGTCTCCAGCTGGCTATACAACATGATCTGTGTCCTTATATTTTCGAGCAAGGGAATCTAGCACCCCTACTCAGCTCAAACCCAGAAATTGCGATACACGGATATTGTTTTGAGCTGAGTGGGGGTGCTAGATTCCCTTGCTCGAAAATATAAGGACACAGATCGTGTCATATAGCCAGCTAGAGGCGATGTCTCCTGGGGCTAAATATATATACATATGTTTATATATGTATATATATGTATATATATATATGTATTTAATTATGTATATATATGTATATATATATATATATATATATATATATATATATATATATATATAATATATAACATTATTGGTGAATTGAAGAAATGGAGCTGAACGCAGATTGAACAGAAATCGTTTTATTTCATTCTACACGTGTTTTCGAAAGGCACAAATTACCAAAATCCGATTGAATAATGGGACCATATTGTGTCTTTCTCTTCAGGAAGAAAAAAGGAAATCCGTTGGAAAAAAAAAAACAGAACAGAGGCGGAGCAAAAACAAATCGAACTATGCTCCTAAGAGCCCATGGCGAAACCATTTCTTCAATTCACCAATAATGTTTTAATTTCAATTATCCGCACCAACGCACGGTTGCAACGCCAGATGGTTGTACCTCCAACCGTGCTGTTTACTGCTGTGATTTTGCTACTAAGGTATCGGTTAAACTTTTGATTAATCTACTACAAGATTATTCATCTTTCTATTTCACATAATATATATATATATAATATATATATATATATATATATAATATATACATATATATATAACACATATATATATAATACATATATATATATATACATATATATATATATATATAAACACACACACACACCTATATATATATATATATATATACATACAATGCAACGCTCAATGACGTAATAACCAGCGCAAGCAGTTTTACAAAAATACGCCGATAAATTTACTTCTCACTATGACAGTTCTACGAGCAAAACCTGTCGAAGACTGACATGACACGTGTCATCAATAATTTTTGTACTCAAACTAAGAATTAACGGTGAACAAAAAGCTTTGATTATTGTAAAGTAGGTCTCCCGTGGGACCATGATCACTTTTCCATAAAGGATAGTCTCAAGGGATTAAAATTTCAGATCAATATGGATCTCACAGCGTGTTATTAGCAAATAAATTCTTCATAACTACTTAACCAATGGAGGTAAAGCGTTAATGCCTTATTTGGATAAGAACATATCAGTAGAGACTAGCTTGTGTAAAAAGGATTAACCTTGTGAAAATCGCTTTCACATTATTTTCAACCTCAAAGCAAATATACACACAGACACACACACATGCACGCATACATACATACATACATACATACATACATACATATATGCATACATACATATATACATACATACGCACATGTACGCATGCATACATACATACATACATACATACATGCATAATACATACATGCATACATACATACATTCATACATACATACATACACGCACACATACATACATACACACACATACATACATACATACATACATATATACATACATACACACATGTACGCATGCATACATATATACATACATACATACATACACACACATACATACATACACACATACATACATGTACGCATGCATACATACATACATACATGCATGCATACATACATGCATACATACATATATGTGTGCGTGCGCATATGTATATAAGCAAGTCCTGTTTGCTAGGACCAATCTGTTTTATAATTTAACACAATTAGATCGGAAACCCGAATGCATCGCGTCACCAGAAAGTTTTCCTCGCATGACATAGATTTCATGTTTGCGGAACATCAATAAAGTTTGTCATTCTTTTGAAAAGGTGTTCATTTATTTATTGCCAATTCAGTCCTACCATGTTTTTCATTAATTCAATAGTGAACAATAAATAAGACTTAACTACTTTAAAATAGTTAAAAATTCTATGACAATTTATAAATCACTCCAGAAATTTCACAAGACGTAATTCAACCTCATCAAAGCTAAACTGCACACATGTCGACCATAATGCCATTCTCATTATTAGTTTGGCGTTTGTTATGCGTTTGTTCATGTGAGATAGCATGAGAATGCAAAGTGAGCTGAATAAAATCGATACATATTGAACTCACTCAGGGGGAATGGTTTCTCACAGATTTCTTTTTCTCCGAACATGTCGTGAGAGTGAATCAATAATTATCTCTAAAAATATACTGTCAGGTAGTAGCCATTCTCATTGTAACATATTTGTAACTTGTAAAGTCGCTGCGAGAAAAAAAAATTCAAAAATTAACTTTCCTTTTCAATACCGTATAATTGAATTTACATGTTTTATAAATTGCATTATGTCTAGAATTATTTTTACTAAAAAGGACCTTCAAATTGATAGGAAAGAAGAATAAAAGAACTGGGATGTAGTGATGCTCATACTTTCCTTAATAGCTTTTAAAAGGAAGGGAAATTGTATGTAAACCAAAAGACATAGCGAGCGAGAGAGAAAGATGACAAAGAAAGAAAGGGTGTACCAAAAAATACAGTGAGCAGGAGCAAAAACTGAATGAGTGCTACCCTTGCTTGAGAGCGGGAAGGCGTAACTCAAATGAGGACGTCTAGATATCAAAAAATGAAACGTATCCATTTGAAGAGACAGAAGGTGTGATAGTGAAGGATTACCAAGAGAATTCAACCATTATCGAGAAAGAATTTTCTCTTATGGTATCAAACGTTTCTGCCGGAGGTCGAGAAGTGTTGTTGGTTTAGTCGAGTCAGAATGCAGTTGACACGATTGTTTGAAACCTCCTCTGATAAGTGGAATTTGGTGAATGATGTTTGATGCCGCTGCCCTCATCTACTTTTCCTGTCGTGAGGTAGGCCCATATGGAACCCTTGACCAGAGGAAATTCACTTTTGTTTTAAAGACACTTACATCCACACCATGCAGGTCTTTCGGGCATTTTGGAAGGATAATGAAAAGCTGTGGGCCCTTGGAACCCAAACTGTTGCAGTATCTGATCCTCTATTTTGATTGCGATGCTGGGATATATATATATATATATATATATATATATATATAAAATATTATTAGAGACAAAACCACTATTTTGCAAAACAAACAAGGAAAGACTTAATCAATACATAAAATTTTAATAAATAGTAAAAAAAACCGCCACTACAATTGTTTCTTGTCTTGATCGACAATCTTCAGGTGGACTTCCAATCTAAAATATCAATATTTTAAAATATAAAAATAATAATTTTAAAATAATTAAAGTATGAATGAAAAAATATAAATATATAATCCATATATAACCTATATATAATCCATATATAATCAATATATAAACAATATATAAACTAAAATAAACCTATCAACAATTAAATATAAAATATAAAATATAAAATATAAAATATAAAACAAAACAAAAAAATAATAATAATATAATAATAAACTATATATACACCCATACACATATACCTAATTATATATAACCATATCTAACTACATACACTAAATCACACCCCTATATATATATCCCTATACATACACATAAAAACGTCTAGGCAACTATAAATAAATAAAATAGCTAAATACTTCAACACAATACTTATTCATACTCCCACACACACACACATACAACCTACATTCACGCTCTAGAAAACGGACATCACTTAAAATTATGAACGGAGAAATGGAATAAATGGAATTAAAAATTATATTCACTTGGTAAAACGAACACTACTTAAAAATTATGAATGAAACAATGCGATAAAACAACAGACATCGCAAATAGACACAAATTACTACGAATTCCTTAACAAACCTACCATGATAAACCAAAACTCATAAAAACATATAATGATAAAATCTCCCTTTACTAAACTCTATAACATACCTATATAGCAATCCCCCTAACCTAAACATTCACACACAAATACACACACGTAAACCACACACCCACGACATATACAAATACCCACACCACTTACACATACCAATACATACATATAAACCTCAACATATACTCCAAAAACCCACTCAACCCCACACAGACAAATAAACACAAAAATTATGAATGGATTCTTTTATAAAACTACCATGATAAGCTAAAACTCACAAAACATAAATGATAAAACCTCCCTTTACTAAACACTATAACATACTTATATAGCAATCCCTTTAACCTATACATTCACACACAAATACACACACGTAAACACAAACCCATAACAAATACAAACACCCACCCCACTCACACACACCCACAAGTACATATAAGCCTCAACATATACACCAAACAAAATTACTTTACCAAGGAACTTAACATATGTATAAAAAGTATAACCGCTCTGGAAACGAACATCTTTTAAAATAATGAATGGAGAAATGGAATAAATGGAATTAAAAATAATATTCACGTGGCAAAACGAACACCACTCAAAAATTATGAATGAAACAATGTAATAAAACAACCAACATCGAAAATAGACAAATTACCACGAATTCCCTAAAAAAACCATGATAAACCAAAACTCTTAAAACATATAACGATAAAATCTCCCTTTGCTAAACTCTATAACAAACCTATATAGCAATCCCCCTAACCTAAACATTCACACACAAAAAACACACACGTAAACCACAGACCCACGACTTATACACAACCTATACTAACTTATAAACCTCAATATACACCAAAAACCCACTCCCTCCCCACACAGAGACCAATTAACACATACATCCCAAAACCAAATAACAAACCCATATACACATTCACACACAAACACACACACCGAAAAACACACACACACAACAGATACATATACTCCCTCACATATACGCATATACATACTCACTAAACTCGATATATACAACAATATTTACACACCCACACTCATACAGATAAATAAATTATACAACTAAAAACTCACACACAATCTCATATACATAAACACTCCAATAAAAAACAACATAAATACATCGTAATTAACCAGAATATCAAAAATAACAATATGACATAAGGAGAAATAAAATACATACTTACAAGTCAGTTTCAAATTATGAAGTGAAATTAAATTCTTAGCCGTTAAAAAAACCAAACCAAAATTACGTTACCATAGAAATATAACTTATGTAATAAAAAAAAGAAGAATACGCGCCATGGAAAGTAAACGTCATATAAAATTATGAATGGAGAAATAGAATAAATGGAACTAAAAACTATATCCACGTGGCAAACCAACACTACTTAAACAAAATTTATTATGAATGGATTCTTTAATAAAACTACCATAATAAATTATTATATACATTATGAGCTTTAGCTCATCTTAGCAGCTCTAAAAAACAACTTGCAGTAACCCAAATCTATTCTCGATACCTGCCTTACTACTACACTATTCCATTCCCAATTCCAAGCAACGCTAGCCTCCACCCGGTTACAATTCCCAACTCCACCCATTCATTCACATTTCAACGACGTTCAACTCCACAGCGCTACATATAAGCCTCAACATATACACCGGAGATTCGCTTTCAATCCGTGCGGATGGGTGAGAGTATACATTGAGTGTAGTGATGGGGCTCCCATTACTATACACATTTGTACCTGTGTGGTAGTCTCCATGTGTATATTCACGCACGGGTATAAATGCAGGGGGGGTACACGCGCACGGCATGTACGTGTACCCCCTCACATGTACATATGCATGCTAGTTGGGCTCGATATGTGCAACAATGTAATCGCGCCGCATACATGCATATGGGCGAGTTGCACAATCAAAATACGCACACGTGTGTGTGTGCGTTCCCTGGTTGTGCAATTCACCCATCTGGGTGTGAGTGGGTGTAAGCGTATTGCTGTGGATGTCGAGCTTGATACGTATGTATATGAGTGTGTATTGGTGGGTTGTACGTATTTATTGTGTGCATGTGCTTCACGCACGTGCGTCCATGTATGGATGAATATATTGGGATTGCTATGTGGGTGTAAATTGGGTATAAGGGGGAGTTTTGTCATTGTATGGGTGTAGGTTTCATTTGTGATGGTGGTTTGTTGGTGATTTTTAATATGTTCTGTATATTGGGTTAGTTATGTATTATTCTAGTGTGTATAATTGTATACATATGATTGGTGTGAGTGGGATTACGCCCATTTTTGGGGATGTATGTGGTTTATTTGTCCGTATAGGCGGGAGTGGCCGTTTGGTGTATATATTGAGGCTCACATGCAATTCCAGGTACGCGCGAATGAAGTGGGCACTTATATTTGTTATGGGTGTGTATACTTTATTATACAGACAATACCCAAATAAAATCTGTCAATTCAACATACCAAATAAAAAACAAAAAACAAGGGATCGTAAACATTCACACATACATACAAAACTCAATAAAAACACCACTAAATAACACCCATCAACATATAAATATATCCTCCAAAATACATATAACAAATGCATAATAAAAATACATAATAAAATAAAAATAAAAATAAAAAAATATTAAATAAAGAAAATAAAAAAATCTAATATAAATTTTTAAAGTTTTAACATACCATAAACTGTTATATTAATATACATTAAAAATGAACTAATTAAAACAAAGAATATCAATAAAGACTAACTATAATTAAAGCCTAGACTACATAACCAAAAAATATATTATCTAAACTAATTTAAACTAAACTAAAGTAACCTAATAGGGAACTATTATTGCTATTTATCATGAAACTTATTATATAGGTAAAGTAACTTATGTCTGCATTTTATTTTGCGCTCTTCACCAGTATTAAGTAAATTATCATACTTATAAATAAAATTTCTTTAAACTCATTAGAGCATAAATAACAACAATTAGCTCCTATAGTATATGATTTAGTTTTACAATTATTTCCCAAATTAAACTATAATTAATATTTAGTGATTTAAGACTCCAAATGTACTTACTAAGTCCGTTGAGTTGATTCATTTTTATTTTTAAAAGAATTCATGTTGTTGTGCGATTCTTAGTTTTATTTTTGAGGAAGTAGAACCTATATAAACCGCTTTTGGGTAATTATTATTCTTAAAGTTATTATCATGTAATGTAACTATACATTTATACACTACATCGTTAATATCACAATTATTATTTAATATACAATTAGATTTATCTCTACATGTACAATTAATATAAGTCTTATCATTATTAATATTATTATCAAATAATTTCTTTTTATAAAAATTATTCAGTTTATATTTATTAAATGAAGAAATAATGTTACCAAATTATTAGTGGTAGAATAACCAACTCCAAAATTATTAAAATAGAAAATGTTTCTATATTTACGATTATCTCTAATAAATAGTTCTATAACATCTAAAATCTCTTTAATAATATTCGTTTTTACTAGATCTCCATAAGGAACTATTAACCATATTTTATTCTTATAACCTTATTATTATTATCATTATTATAAATATATTTATAATTCTTTATTTTATTAAAATTATTATCAAAATATATCTATGTACAGCATTTAAGGAATTATTAATATTATTAATTTTATCAATATAATTATTAATAATAATTAAATTTATTTTTATTTTTATTATTCTTATTTATATTATTATTATTATAATATTTATTATTATTATTATTATTATTATTATTTATTTTTATCATTTTTATTATTTTTTTTATAATATCTATTATTTTTACCACTAAACCTAACAAATTATAATTATTATTAGAAGTATCTCGAAAAATATCAATTAAATCTTTATCACTAATATTATAAAATTTAATATTCCTATTATAACCTGTCCCTCTAAGGGCCTCATTATAATAATTAGCATGTTTATTAAAAATCTCTATATCATAAGAGAGTAATGAAATACGTTTACTTATATTATTAATCAACGATTTTTTAATAGAAAATGGGTGATTACTATTAACATTTATATATCTAAGGTTCTCTTCGCTTTGTATGTTTTCTCTCCCTCTCTTCAGCAACTCTTTATTCCTGATACATTTACAGTATTATCCTTTTGTATAAAATAATTTATTTTTGTTCTCTGAGATGAAGCGTGAGTTTATAAATGTCACATCACAATTCGTCATGCGGTATGTGACATAATTTATAAGTTTGCTTTTCAGTTTATGATTACCATTACAAATCCTAGGAAATCGAAAGAATTATCGATGAGAGGATATTAAATTGCGGATGTTTCAATGGGTTGTCGGGTGCTGCAGCGATTTGGCTGAATGCGCTCCTCCACATTAAATGATGAACATTGATTTCTAATATTTGCACCAGGGGTTTCACATATACGTACACTGAAATGATGGCCTATCAGAATACATCAAGTGCATAACTGGTGCAGATTCTTCTTATTCATTTCAGCAAATAATGTCAATTTGAACTCAGACTGTAGAAAACGCAGTACGTGATACTTCATGTCATTCTCTCCCTCCCTCCCTCCCCCCCTCTCTCTCTCTGTATATGTATGTATGTATATTCTGCATGTATGTATATATCTGTGTATATTCAACTGATGAAGCAAAGCATTTCTAAATGCAAAGCCACAAATCCGGGATCTGGAATTATCAAGTACATTTTTACTAGTTTTATCTTACCATTTTGTCTTCTCTCCGTGTTGCTATATGAACACTTAAGGTGGTTTTAGAGTCAGATCATGGCTGCTATTTTCAGCATGGCAGTATCTCGTAGATACCCTAAGTTATAAGTTAATACACAAGTGTTGACTATTCCGTGGTAATTACACTACTGAGCGTAATAAATGGGCGAGGGTAAAAAGTGATTTTACCCTTTATTTATACGGCAAGGAGAAAATGGAGGGGATCCAGAGATAGTATGCATGAACTGTTAGACATTATATTATGTCTATTTATATGCCCTAATTGTATCTACCGATCCCTACAGTACACTGAAAAGATGGAAATAACATGTGGCATACAGTGACCTCTTGGCAGAAACAGCTGTAAGAAACTGTTCTTCTTTCTCTACTCTAGAAATTACTGGTACTTATATATGTAAAACACAATCTTCACACATGTATATATATTCTCATAATTGTTTAAAATAAATAAATAGACATAATATAATGTATAACAGTTGATGCATACTACCTCTGCATCCACTTCATTTTCTTCTTGCCGTATATTAGCCAGATTGGAGCAATCTCGAGTATAACCAGCAGAAATTTCAAAGATAATTTGGAACTCGACTGAGGAAAGAAAACTCCTAATGACCCGTCCTTGTTTTCTTTGTATCGTCTGTCTGGATGTTTTGTTGTCCCTTTTTTGTATGACCTAACTGTTTAGATGTTTTGCGTTCTTGTCCCATTTTTGTATATATATATATATATATATATATATATATATATATTCTACAAAGCAGAACTGTTATTGAGATGATCGTCAGTTTTATATTTTTAGCAAATTTAAGTAGAAATCTATTAAAAATTTCTGTTTATTCTTATTAGTATGTTTGTTTTTGTTTTATTTATTTATTTTTTTTTTGCTTGATCTTAATTCGTTTAAAGTGAAGACACTTTCTCAGGCAACCTCGTTTTAGCTGATGCATTAAAATTGGGGTGCTTTTCGATGACCCGATCTTTATTAAATTTAGCTGCAAGTTAGACAGATGAGCAGTCAAATTATTCGATAGAATCTTTTTATAAAGGGACATCGAACAAATCATTTTGTTAGTTATACGTTTGAATAGGTTTTTTAGCTTTTTTTTTCCATGGCGAAATCCGTAATATGGTTGTGTGCTTGTGTGGTGTGTCTATGAATGTTTATAAATATTTTGCTATTATTTTCCTTCACGCTCACCACACATGTGTAATCATATACATACATACTGACAGGCAGACAAACAGACAGCTATGAAATAAATAAATAAATATATATATATATATATATATATATATATATATATATATATATATATATATATATATATATATATATATGTATATGTATGTATGTATATATATATATATATAAATTTTATTTAAAAAATATATAACTTATAACTAGATCTCAAAAAGTATAAAATGAATGATGAATATATAATATAAGTAAAAACTCCCTAATATTATTATTATAATTATATATATATATATATATATATATATATATATATTATATATATATATATATATATTATATATATATATATATATATATGTATGTATGTGTGCATGTATATATATATATGTGTGTGTGTGTATGTATATATATACATACATATATATAACACATATATATACACATATATATACACATATATGTATATGAAGTAGATGATGATGATGATGATATTATGTGTGCGTGTGAGAGTACATGTGATTTAATTCAGTGAAAGAGTTTCAAAAACAGAATAAGTGAGGTAATTTAACAAAGAAATGGAATTTTCTTCTCCGTAAAATGATAATCGGGGGAAAAAAATCTCTATTTTTCAATTCGTCTTCTTATAGTTTTAAATTTCGCTTCTTTTTTTATTTACTGTAAAATATTTCAACGTGTGAAATTAATATTCTCGATTAATAATGAATAGAATGTGTTCTTTGCAAGAAATTATTTGAAATCCAATAGATTATTGATTTTGAGACTGCTAAGCAATTTATTTCATATTCTTTTGAATAATTGCTCTTGAAAACTGAAGCCAAAGTTATTTTCTTGTGTCATTTTGCTGGCAATAATATGGTCTGAGTCTTCTACGGCTGCAAAAGACATGCACAAACACACACACACACTCACACATGCACGGACATACATACACATGCACATAGACACACACACCGAGAGAAAGAAAGACGTATATACGTGTGCGAGTGAAATGGCAAACCTAAAGTAGTAGTCGCTATGTAACGATCTCTTATCCGTTTAATAATACCAATATATATACACACACATTACTATTAAAAATCTTTATATCATCTAATTATATTACAACTAATTTGATTTCGCCACAGAGTGATTCTTCGGGTAACATTTCTTATTCCTGTCTTTGAATCTGGTTGTATGTCTTCATGACCATTAAATCGTTTGTGCGTGTTTGTTTATGCGTCGGTGTTTCTTTGCATGTCCGTGTGACGTATGTTTCCGCCTGTATGTTTTTGTGGCTGTATCTCTTTGTTGAAATATATGCCTGTGTGCAATTTATTATTTTATTTTATTTGTTCCTTCTCAAGCCATGCCTGGCTCATAAGGGCCGGTTCCCCGGTTTCCTTGGCGTATAGGTTCCCCACCTGGACGGGACGCATGTCCGTCGCAGGTGAGCTGCTAGATGCAAGAGGAAAGAGTGAGAGAAAGTTGTGGCGAAAGATTCAACAGAAGTTCGCCATTACCTTCTGCCGGAGCCGCGTGGAGCTTAGGTGTTTCGCTCATAAACACACACATCGCCCGGTCTGAGATTCGAACCCGCGATCCCTCGACCGCGAGTCCGCTGCTCTAACCACTAGGCCATGTGACTCCACAAAATAAATGCGCCCTTTTTAAAGCCTAGCCAGTCTCATGGGCCCGGTTTCTCGGTTTCCGTGGCGTATGTGTTCCCCAGCTGGATGGGACGCCAGTCCATCGCAGCGTTACTCATTTTTGCCAGCTGAGTGGACTAGAGCAACATGAAATGAAGTATTTTGCTCAAGAACACAACGCATCGCCCGGTCCAGGAATCGAAACCAGGATCTTACAATTATGATGCTGACACCCTAACCACTAAGCCTCGCGCCTCCACCTGTGTGCAATTGCATGTAGGTAAGAAGGGCAGGATAGAGGCTCGCGTGTGAAAATTCATTTCGTATCCAGGTGTTTGAAGAATTAACTGTTGGGAAGTTACGAATATTCTGATTTACTGAATTAATATGAAGTGAAACTGTTTTAAAGAAATTCAATAGACCAACGTCAAGTATAACAATTGGAATAGTTTGGAGATAATTTTTCTAATGCTCTAATTACCACACTCTAGAACATTGGGACAGAAACCAAATTTGTAAGTTTATCTCTACCAGCTTTTCTATAGAGTTAAGAGGCAGCGCTGAAAGTTATGATGTTTCTTATATGAATACGTCTATGTAAACAATGTTATCGAAAAGAGAAAAAATAGGGCGCGGGTGAACTTTAAGAGTTATTACTCTTTCAACAGCACCACATTCAACCCAGAAACAATCCACGAATACAAGGCGTTTGTGGATAGAAAAATTGTAGAGATTGAAACTGTAGAGATAGTAGAGATTTCATAGAAAATCTGTGGAGATAAAATTAAAAATGAAAACATCGCACTGCTAACACACAAGTGAGGCTCAATATTGATTTGTAAAATATTAATATACTTAGTAGGATATTATGGTCGCAAAATTAAATACTCTGTCCTTGCTACTAAATAATACGAACACTAATTATCTTATTTATGTGTTCCAAATTATTAATAACGGTTTGGTAGGGACAGAGGAAAAATCTTAAAGGGGGAGGTCTTTATCATTTTTATTTTTTTCACGTCATACACTATTATCTCTTCATATCACATTTTGTCTTAGTGGCATCTTTCAAATCTTACAGAACACTGCTATATATGCAGAATGAATGTATGCCCTGAAACCAAAATACCTTTACTTTAAAAACATTTATTTTTTGTCCTATTTGTAGAACCCAATACAATTCGCAGCTTTAAGTTCAATTCCTAGCTTTCGTCTTTTTAAGTTTTCTAATTAGTAAAGCAGAATTTAAGCAACTATTTAAATGTAACAACGCATAATCACGTGATCAAGAATGCTGCATGCATAGCCATGTGGCTGAGACGTTCTTATTTCTTTATTGCCCGCAAGGGGCTAAATACAGAGGGGACAAACAAGGACAGACAAAGGGATCAAGTCGATTACATCGACCCCAGTGTGTAACTGGTACTTAATTTATCGACCCCAAAAGGGATGAAAGGCAAAGTAGACCTCGGCGGAATTTGAAAAACACAGACGAAATACCTATTTCTTTACTACCCACAAGGGGCTAAACACAGAGGGGACAAACAAGGACAGACAAACGGATTAAGTCGATTACACAGACCCCAGTGCGTAAATGGTGATGTGGCTGAGACGTTCGCTAAGGCAAATACAGAGTTCCAGTTCCATCATCTGTGTGTGTTTACGAACATATATGTATGTGCTTATATATGTTGTATGTGCGTGTGTTGTGTCGTGTGTGTGTGTGTGTGTGTGTGCGTGTGCGTGCATGCGTGATGCTTATGCTTGGTGTTGGAGACATGATTCTATCGAATACTGTAACATACTGTAACATATAGGCGCAGGAGTGGCTGTGTGGTAAGTAGCTTGCTTACCAACCACATGGTTCCGAGTTCAGTCCCACTGCGTGGCACCTTGGGCAAACGTCTTCTACTATAGCCTCGGGCCGACCAAAGCCTTGTGAGTGGATTTGGTAGACGGAAACCGAAAGAAGCCTGTGGTATATATGTATATATATGCATGTGTGTGTTTGTGTGTCTGTGTTTGTGTGTCTGTGTTTGTCCCCCTAGCATTGCTTGACAACTGATGCTGGTGTGTTTATGTCCCCGTTACTTAGCGGTTCGGCAAAAGAGACCGATAGAATAGGTACTGGGCTTACAAAAAGAATGAGTCCCGGGGTCGAGTTGCTCGATTAAAGGCGGTGCTCCAGCATGGTCGCAGTCAAATGACTGAAACAAGTAAAAGAGTAAAAAGAGTAAAGAGTATACCGATGCGGTAAGCTACAGATCTATAAAGTAGAGGCTGAAAGAAATATCAGCGTAGATATATCCGACTAAAATCCTTGAAGGTGACGTCCTAATCTAGACGAAACCCAACGACTAAAGCTAAGAACGGAATAAAACAATATTCTTATCAGAATAATAATTGTTACTGAAAAATAAATGTTTATCAATAATCGAAGGAGAATGCTGTTTAGATATTGAATGGCTATATCTTGTGTTTCAGTTGTCAGTGACATATTGATGAATATATGTCGCATACAATCTTTTAGATCTTACAACTTGATATGTGCCACATTTAAATTTAGATTTTGGGAAAATGTCAATAACAATATATTGTTATCATGACAGAAGGAATATCGTAATTATGCAATAGTTCTGGTGAAATCGATAAGAATGCCAGTGCATATCAGGTGCACCATATGGAATATCACCTTCATAAATATATGAAAACATTAACTTTTCTGTTATATTCAGAACCGTAATGTTTTCAACTGATAGTATCATGGTTTTATAAATAATAATTGCCTGTTTTCCTCTATATTGATATATTAATGATATCAACACAGAGCATCCCGGAAACTAAAATGTAAATAAAAATTTTATGAACTTTCAAGAGAAGGTGAAATAATTCTGCTTTGGAATATCTCAAAACACACACATAAAGTTATAAATAATATGTAAATATTAGGCACAAGAATTTTGTGAGTAATGTGTTGCTGTGGACACCAAATCATGGGAGCACAACGGCTGGAAGACGTATAAGACGTACATAGAACGGCTTTCAGAAGATGTTGGATACCAGCAGAAACGTTTGCACCCGGGTGAAATCCTTAGCGGTATTTCGTCTGCCCTTACGTTCTGAGTTCAAATTCCGCCGAGGTCGACTTTGCCTTTCATCCTTTCGGGGTCGATTACATAAGTACCAGTTACTCACTGGGGTCGATATAATCGACTTAATCCGTTTGTCTGTTCTTGCTTGTCCCTTCTGTGTTTAGCCCCTTGTGGGTAGTAAAGAAATAGATAGTTCGTCTGCCGCTACGTTCTGAGTTCAAATTCCGCCGAGGTCGACTTTGTCTTTCATCCTTTCGGGGTCGATTAAATAAGTACCAGTTACGCACTGGGGTCGATATAATCGACTTAATCCGTTTTGTCTGTCCTTGTTCGTCCTCTCTGTGTTTAGTCCCTTGTGGGCAATAAAGAAATAGGACATTGCTTCGTGAATCCGCTCCAACCAGCTTAGAAGAGATTGGACTGGTGAGATTTGCTTGTTGTTGGTTCTGGAGTCTAATGTCATCTGTGAAATGCTAGTAATGTTTCATATCACAATAAAGATATTTGCGATCAACTGCTATGGGTTACTTCGAACGATTTCTTCATAATTTACAAATTCAGTTATAATGCAGGCTTAGATAAAAAGGACACATTCTAAATAATAATAAAAAAAGCATTATGCGCACAAACACATGCACTAAGAGTTCTCATCTAATACCGCCTTTCTGTTGATCATCTTTGCTCGTGAGTAATTTTATCCATGCATTTACTTTTGTCAGACATTATCCTTCATTTTATTTGCGACGAAGTACGAGGTTTAATGTTTTCTGTGACAAAATATATTTTCGAAATGCGTTTCGCTGTTTCTTACTTTTAAAGCAAGACGTGTGATTCGTCTGTCTACGGGGTTTTTCTTCAAATATAGAAAATTAATGTCTATTGAACGATAATAGAGTACTAAAATCGATAAGTTTTCAAGTGGTCCTGATACGATATCGTGCATAACTCTCCAGGCTACACTTGGAAAAACATTGTGCTTGATTATTTAATCTTAATTGGAGTAGATACAAGATGGGTTTTCTAAAAGACCTAGCACGAGAATTATCAATACATTTGCATTTACGTGGAGTTCTCAGGATGGCTTAGAACCAAATTCAGTTTATGAAACAAAAAAGCTTGTTCATCTTTTCTACTTCTACATTTACGAATACATCTATTATGTGTAATAAAAAGATTATGTAAACCATTTATCTCCATAAAGGAACATTCTACTGCCAAACTGTTTATACTTCTTATCTTTACTACACTGATGTCCTACTCTCATACGGCACCTCTTTATATCTATGTAATTTGGAACTTTTTTGAGAATTAAATTCATTGATTTCATATATAATGGAGCATTTGCGTCTGCGTAAGGATATTAGCCTATTTGCTGATAATGTAGTACTTGTCTGGTTCGGATATCGGTGCTTTCTATCGTTTAAATATTAGTTGGTGGCTGACAGATTGGGTAGTTTAGATACTAGCCACACAAAGCAGTAAATAAGACTGGGGCAGTAGAGAATCGAATCAAACTAAAGGCAGTGTATAAGTTACTTACCTCTATGACGATTCCAAATGGTTGCACAGTTTAGACAGTGCAGCACAGCCTTTCATACAGTCTACAGGGCTCCACTCCGGATTTCTTTGAAGGTTGTCTCCTTTCCGTAACCCTGGATAGGGGCCCATACCGGGTACTGTCAGCCAGAGCCAGCTGAGCCCGGGACTCGTGTCAGGCAGGGTCGTCACTCCCTGAAGTAGTGAAGAAAATCGCTACCCACTACCTATACATAATACTACTTTCATACAGTAATACTACTGGAATTCAATCTATTCACACTGAGACCAATTTTACACGAGGAAGAAGCATGATAAACTGAAACCGACTTCGATGCTTAACTAGTTATCATAAAAGGGATCGGGTGAAATACATCCATTTTTTTTACAAGAGCGGAGTGGTAGAGTGATAGATTAAATACCTTGCGGTATTCAGTTCCATCCTTTAACATTCTGTGTTTATATAATACCACTGGGGTTAAAATAAGTACCTGCCAAGTACTGGATTTGGTTTAAAAGATTCATTTATTTTACAGAATGTTTGAACTACTGAGGTTAGAAATCAATAATATGCGGCTGCTTTTTCTTTAATCGATGACGGAAGAATGGGAGAAAAGTCGACACAATGAGACCAGGAATCAGTGAACTCTAAAGTTTTGATTGTAAAATATTTAGTTTAATTTCACGGGCACAGGAGTGGCTGTGTGGCAAGTAGCTTGCTTACCAAACAAATGGTTCCGGGTTCAGTCCCACTGCGTGACACCTTGGGCAAGTGTCTTCTACTATAGTCTCGGGTCGACCAAAGCCTTTTGAGTGGATTTGGTAGACGGAAACTTAAAGAAGCCCGTCGTATATTTATATATGTATGTGTGTGTCCCCAACATCGCTTGACAACCGATGCTGATGTGTTTACGTCCCCGTAACTTAGTGGTTCGGTAAAAGAGACCGATAGAATAAGTACTAGGCTTGCAAAGAATAAGTCCTGGGGTCGATTTGCTGGACTAAAAAGGTGGTGCTTCAGCATGACCGCAGTCAAAACGACTGAAACAAGTAAAAAAAAAGGGACCAATCAAGAAGAGAACCTTGATAGCAGCAATTGAGACAGTCTTATTTTACTTATGCAAAAATTGGTATTTCATTCGACCCATGGTTCCCCTCAGAAGTCAGGATGGCCTCAAGTGTCCGTTGCATAGAGAAAGTAATCGATATGAAACTCCACGTCGATCATTCTCAGTTGACCAAAATGCTAGCAGGAAAAAGGTCTGCAGTTTGCCAGAGTGTCTGAAATACTCAGAGTTGCCTACCAGATGAGTCGTCATCTGGGAACAAACTGATAAAAGAATAAACTGACGAGGTCTTTTCAAAACTTTGATGAAGGACAATGATTCTGTAATGTTTGTTGTTTGTTCCTTCTCGAGCCATCTCTGGCTCATAAGGGCCGGTTTCATGGTTTCTTTGGCGTATAGGTTCCCCACCTGAACGGGTCGCAGGTGAGCTACAAGATGCAGGAGGAAAGAGTGAGAGAAAGTTGTGGCGAAAGATTTAGCAGAAGTTCGCCATTACCTTCTACCGGAGCCGCGTAGAGCTTAGGTGTTTCGCTCATAAATACACACACCACCCGGTCTAAGATTCGAACTCGCGATCCCTCGACCGCGAGTCCGCTGCTTTAACTACTAGGCCATGTGCCTCCACAATGATTCTGTAATGGCAACTGAACTTAAGCAGCTTATGATGGAATGCAACACGTAGAGCAATCGTCATCATGCTCGAAAGTAGTTCTAATTATATTCGTTATTATTCATCGTTTTATTAAAACATTTATCAGGGCTCCTTCGAAGTTCGGTACTATTTTTGCCGGGGGGAAAAAGATTTTCTTCAATATTTTATGTTAACGCTAATTTTGAATTCGATTTCTCTCCAGAGAAAACGATACTTTTGAGTTAATTTTTTTCCTTTTATTTTAAGAAAAAAGTTTCTGTATAATTTTTGCATTATTTTTTCAATATTCTATATTAACAACATTGATTGTGAATTTGAATTTTTTAAAATGAATACCTACTGGTGTCTTTTATTTATTGGAATTCTCGGCCGAAAAAAAAAATACCGAATTATTTTTGTTGAACGACAAAATACGTATTTATTACAATTAAATATATGCGAATATATTTTCCTTTCACTCTTAGTTGCTTATTTCCCGAATAAAAATCTATATAATTTAGTTTCCCTGAATAAGGTATTTCTTAGACAAATCAATTGTCTCAAGGACAGTGTTTCTTCCGACAAGAAATTTGGGAAACAATTTTCTAAAGTAGATTTTGTGCGTCTGCTTTTTCAAGCAAAAATTGCAAACGGCTGACTTGAATAAGAATATTGTGTGCATTTATTTATTTATTTATTTATTATTTATTTATTTATTTGAAGAAGGTAGCAATACAAAATGTTTGGGAAGGCCTGCGTTGATGAACATTTTGCTACTTGTGTCAAATTTCTGCCTTGCCGTAACAAAATCTTCTTGATAAAACGAAATCTGTATACAAACCACTGCTGGTGGAATTAATTATGCTTAACTATAAAAAAAAAATTAGTATCCTCTACAACTAACAGAATTTATTAGTAAAAGAGTTTCAGAAATATGTTACGTGAGTTATTCAAATATAAACAAGTTTTATAAATGGTAAAAATTAAGTCTCCCAAAGGATCAAATAAAATATTAAAAATAAAGAGAAAGGAGATGAGATTTGTGACATGCATGCAATTTTTCATTTGAAGAGAATTAATTTCTGTTGAGATTCCAAATTGGTCTGTAAAAGAAATGCACGATGATTTTAATCACTGTATGTAGGCATGTAGACATACATTAACGCACATACACATAAAGTATATATATATATATATATATATATATATATATATATATATATATATATATATATATATATATATATATTTCGCTATGGGCTCCGTGTGAGCAATCATCTAAAAGTTTTTTGTGCATTTTGATGTTGACATAAGTTCCTTGCTTTTCCTGATGAGAAAGCGACATAATGTACTCCTTATTCCTTCGCAATTAGGAATATGCAGCCTTCGAAACATATGTCGAAAATAAAGGAATTTTGTTAATTCGTCGTTCAGCTCCATTCTTTCATATATTTATATATTTTTAAAATAAACATACAAATTTCCTCACGAAAGCACGTAATCTATACCCTAGGCACGTTACTTCAACCGTGTTTTTTCTGATGTGAATTTGCTACCCAGGTATCGGTTAATTCGAATTATCCTTAATAAGATAATTCATTCAACTACTCAAATATATATATATATATATATATATATATATATATATATTATATATATATATATATATAATATATATATATATACATGTTCTAGACTTTGGGGTGTATGTCTGCATCACATTAGTTGGTGGAGAAATGAATTGAAATATCTGCAACCGGAAATTGTAACTGCCACGCTGTTCTGTATTTATTCCTTGTTTTACAACAACACTAAAACTTTTGAAATGCAGAAATAGTAAATGATATTTGAAAAAAGAAACACATGAAGCATTACGATTAAAGAAGATCTTTTTCTGATTAGATGAAAACAACACAAACGATGATTATAATGCAAGGTGATTGTTGTTAATTTATAGTTTGGTGCAAGCTTTCTCGTTTTATTCTCATATAAAAATCTCATTAATTCAGAGATATTGTCAACGGAAAAACGCTGATACATTAATTGATAAATTAGCTGTGTTGTAGGAAGCTTTGGTCTCTTCTTTCATTACGAAAAAGAAATCACGTGCATATTTCGTGAAAGAATAATAGTCGAATATGACACCAGGTCGATGGAATTACACAAGGTCGCTTAAAACCCTGTCACCAATAGGAAATCTAAGAAAATTTCAATGTCTGTCTTAGCGTTTTTCTAGAGTATATAAGTTTCTGACTGGTTACAATAATCAAACTGAGCGTTAGAAAAGGCATTTAATCGGCAGTAGTTACAAAGTGACTCAAGGGCCGAGAGTTTATGCCGTTATATATATATATATGTGTGTGTGTGTGTGTGAGTGTGTGTGTGTGTGTGAGTGTGTGTGTGTGTGTGTGTGCGTATGTATGTATGTAGGTAGGTAGGTATGTATGTATGTGTGAATGTATGTAGGTATTCACACAAAACATTTAATTTACAGAAGTTACAAAGTGACGAAAGGACCGAGAGTTTATGCCGACTATCAATAAATAAATGCATGTGTGTGTGTGTGTATGTGTTTGTTTTTGTGTGTGTACGTGTATTTTCTCATGTTTTGATTTCGATTTTTCAGCTCGTGTCATCGCCACACCTAAACATACTCACGCGTGCGTACAGACACACACACACATGTATACGTACGCGAGAGCAAACGAACGAATGAAGTAGCTCTTAACATAACCGGTTGGTGTTACATGTGTTCTATACTGATGTGTACACTGTCAAGAAAATTCTTAGAAATTCCAATTTTTATATAATTTCATTAAAATATGTCTTTCAATCTGGCTTAAAACGTAAATTCTATTGTTGAAGATTTCAACTACAGAAAAATAATATAATTTCACTGCAAGTTTGTTATATTGCACTGCAAGATAGCATTTTATAACGTATCTGTCTATACTGCATAACTTCAGAATACTGCAAAGTTTATAACATTTTCTACCAAAACGTTTCATAAGGTATGTATTACAATTATATCAAAATTTGTTGCAAAACTCGTTTTTCAGAGAGAGAGAGAGAGAGAGAGAGAAAGAGAGAGAGAGAAGGAGAGAGAGAGAGAGAGAGAGAGAGAGAGAGGGAGTTGAGTTCCGGATAATTTACACGTGTTGACTTAGTTTCTTGATAACGTTCGCAAAAAATGGGTATTTTTTAATAAAAATTTCTATAAATATATTTCAGATATTATAAATTGTAATTGTGTTTGAATCTCATGAGAAAAATAATTATTATTTTGAAAAGCAAATTACTTTCGAGAATTCTACCAGCCTTTGTCAAAAATTCTCTGAAAGAAGAGTGTCTTTAGAATTGTGAGAATAATGCTAGAACTAATTATTTTATACTGCTATGCCTGTAGAGTATATCTCGAACCAAAAATTCTCCGGTAGCACTGCCAGGCCAAGAATTTCTGCTGATTATCTATAGACCCTGGACCGAAATAACTCCCGACCAGATCAACGAACTGATTCTCTAGTCAGCTAAAAAATACCACGTAAGTTTATGAACCCTTAGAAAGTACATTACAATAATCTGACATACCCAATTGCTAAGATTTTAAATTCTGGACTAAACTTTGAGCCTTACATTGCCAACGTAAAGGATAAGTCCAATAAAAGAGAAATAATTAAAATTGATGATACATCCGCTGACCACAAAACCTCCTCTACCTACGAACTACCTTTCCATAGACAAATTGAAACATAAGCTAATGACCTAAAGCTAACACACTTAAATATGCACACCTGTTTTAAAAGTTTTACGTGCATAAATAATTTCTGGGCAAAAATAATCCCAAAGTTAATCGATAAGAAATTCTCCGCAACACCTTGCCATTACAGCTCACCGTAGAAACCAATTTTCATTTCATTTCAATCCCGAGAAACACCAGGAAAATTTCCTCTCAACTGATTCCATATAAAACCAAGGTTAATTTATGCATCCGAGGATAAGGTTCAGCTGAACGTATCTTCAAGTCACTGTCATTACAATTCTTTTCAAAGAATAACATATTTATAATAAATCTCTGAACGAGGTGTAAACAGTAGCTGCACGACAACGTGAAGTATATTTGACACTTAAATGTGGCTAACCACTAAGGGTGGGTGCTACTGTAGCTTGTAGCCCCAGGAGAACATCTTCTCCGGCTGGCTATTGACACACTTTCTGTGCCCTATCAGTATTTGCAAAGGGAAGCCATCATTCCCATCGTCGACCTGACGTGATACGCACGGACCCGAGTTTCTGAGTATTTACCCGTCGTCAGCGCACGATTGCTTCCCTTTGCAAATGCTGATAGGACACAGAAAGTGTGTCAATAGCCAGCTGGAGAAGATGTTCTCCTGGAGCAACAAGCTACAGTAGCATCCACCCTTAGTGGTTAGCCACATTCAAGTGGCAAATATACTTCAAAATGATATATTTGTACTCTGCAAAAGTATGGAGTAACCTTAAGATTGATTTAAATTAATAAGCATTAATATGTGTGTATTTACGTACACACACACACACACACACACACACACACTTACACACACACACACATATGAACAAAACATTCAAACACTGACAATTGAAATCAGATGTCACTACTGTTAATATCATCTGTGGATAAAATCTAAAACTGATGATATCAACAGCAGTGACATAGGTGGATCGCAGGCAAATAGCATTATTAAGCTATAATATACAAAATTTGCACGAAGCGTAAAGATGCCGAAAAGCATCAACCTGCTAGAAATAATAGGTAAAGTCTTAAGCCACCGTAAAGCACCAAGATAACTGATAAATAGCAGTAGGTGAGGAAACAGAAAGAATTAATATGTATATATGTATGCATGTATGTATGTATGTATGTATGTATGTATGTATGTATGTATGTATGTATGTATGTATGTATGTATGTATGTGTGTGTCTGTATGTATGTATGTATGTTTACATATCTATATATCTGTAGTGTCCGTGAACTCTTCTAGTGCTCTCTGTACACCCGGTAGCAGGTCTTGTTTGTTTACAAATGTTCGTGTGCGTACATATATGTATCCTCGTTAACACTAAGAATGTTCACGCCACTTCCATTATTACATAAAAAAAAAACCTCACCGCCGCTTATGGATATAAATTTTGAATTCATCTCAACTTTCTTAACGTGAATTATTGAATTCATGTTAACTGACACTTTGAAGAAAAATTTCATAAATAAGTTGGCGATAAATCAATATTTACACTAATCGAACGTGGAAAAAAAACATTCAAAATTATCGGCAACAACATCAGCCATAGCGCTGATGGTGATGATAATAAAAATAAAAATGGTGTCAAACTTTGGCACAAGATCAGCAATTCAAAGAGGGGGTGAATAATCGTTAACATCGACCTCAGTACTCGACTGGCACTTTATTTCATTGACTGCAAAAGCGTGAACAGCAAAATATTAACCTCGGATGTGTTTGAACGCCAAACGTAGAACGCTCGAACAATATGCCGCTAAGCAATTTTGTTCGATTCACTATCGTTTCTTGTTTTTTTATTGCCCACAAGGGGCTAAACATAGAGGGGACAAACAAGGACATACAAACGGATTAAGTCGATTATATCGACCCCAGTGCGTAACTGGTACTTATTTAATCGACCTCGAAAGGATGAAAGGCAAAGTCGACCTCGGCGGAATTTGAACTCAGAACGTGAAGACAGACGAAATACCTATTTCTTTACTACCCACAAAGGGCTAAACAAAAAGGGACAAACAAGGAGAGACAAACGGGTTAAGTCGATTATATCGACTCCAGTGCGTAACTGGTACTTATTTAATCGACCCCGAAAGGACGAAAGGCAAAGTCGACCTCGGCGGAATTTGAACTCAGAACGGAACGGCAAACGAAATACCGCAAAGCATTTCCCCCAGCGTGTTAACGTTTCTGCCAGCTTGCTGCCTTAATAATTATAAGATTTCTTTCAAACTTTCGCTAAAGTTCAACAATTTGTGGTGGTTGGAAGGATCGGATAGACGATTACATTGGCCGAAGCAGACAATGTCTCTTTTGAGTTCTTTGTGTCATATATGCCACACATCCTCTTTTTCCATAGCTACCAGATAAACAGGCAAAAACTGCCTGCCTTTTGCGACCAAAGGAAGGTGATGATGCGACCTTCAACCTGGAAGCGGCCGAGAGATGGACTCATTTGGCGCATGAGAGACAAATGTTTGGCATTAACTTCACAAATCAGCAATGCTCAGGCCCTGGTCAAAAAAGTGCAGGGAAGTTCTGTCTTGTGTATGCATCCCGGCTGTCGACACTACCATGCCAGTAGGACATGACAGATTAAGGATTTCTGGAAATCAGCTGTGGGATCTGGACCGAAATTCCCCCGGGACAGACAAGCCAATTGATTTTTGTCAACGCTCCGAATCTCTCTAAGGATATCGCCACATTTGCTTGTCACTAATTCCCTGTAGAACGCTATGGTGGAGCAGTGGGCTATGGGCGCCTGGTGACAGTCTATGTATCAGGTGCCCGGTTTAAATCTACAACTGGATCCAGGTCTGCAATTTCGTCAAAGAGATCAGTTGTGAAAATGTGAGACTGACAAACGACAACTACACCTGTTTACCATGAAAGAAGCGTTGGAGATGTCGCACGCTCATCAATGCCCGGTCCATCTTTCAATAACAGCTTCATCTCTGCCCATTTGGACGTTCGCTTTGACCACTCAGCAAGTACCACTGTATATTGGAGTGATTCAGCCTTTCGAAACGAGTTCGAATTTGATCGCTTCTGGGACAGCTATCAAGTAGCGATGGTGGACCCTGTCAAACTCTTTCGACTTAAAAGTGCCAGATTTGTTTCCCGCTTGCTGCATAATGCATCGCATCAGGTAGAGGCTGCTGTAGATGGATCTACTGGAGATCGCACGGGTATATACTTCCTCGACCAAAACAACGATGATAAGCGCCAATCTCTTTGCTAATGCCTAGTGTAAAATCTTAGACTCTGCATTTAACTGGCTTATGAATTGGAAATTATCTTTAATAAACCGTTTGTTGACATCCTTTTTCTGTAGCGTTAACACGTTCCGAATATTATAACTGAGAATTCTCTTTCTCTGCTGCCACTTGTAAACCTTTACATAGAAATCAAAGCTCCTTCTATGATGTAAGAATTATCTGGTATATATGTGTGTGTGTGTGTGTGAGAGAGAGAGATAAAACGTGCTCTTTCTCTTTCTCTCTCTCTCTCTCTCTCTCTCTATATATATATATATATATGTATATATAGCACGTCAATTTATAGTGTTAATTTATTTATTTAAATAGACATAATGTCTAAAAGTTGATGAACCACGTATTGATTCCCTCCATTTTCTTATTGCTATATAAATTAATGGTAAAATAGCTCTTTACCTTCACCCATTTAGTACACTCGGTAATGTAATTTCAATTCAATAAAAACACTTGTGTATTAATAATTGGATATTCTACCAGCAGTATATTGGATAGATATTATCTTTTAGTTGGTTAGATTCACAACCTCTAACTTACTTGGAATATATATATATATATTATATATATATATATATATATATATACATGTAGCACATGTTTTTTTGACACTGGAAAGGAAGCATAATATTTGTACAGCATTTATGGCAATGATATGCGTGTAAAAGGACAACGAGAGAACATCAGATAGTGTGAGGCCTAGCATTTGTAGCAACTTTAAGGATGTTATTTGTGTATTGGCGTTGTGTTGTATTGGTGCGGGGGAAACACTTTTCTTTGGTATTTGAAGCAACAATGTTGCTTTTCAAAGAGACTGCCTTCTCAGTTACGAATAGAGGATATGTGTTTTGGAGATTCCCTTCCCGTTCATAAGGGCAGTGCAGGTTAGTGTTGTGTGGGTTGCGTACGGATGACACAAGGCTGTGTAAAGGTAACGTGAAATAACGCGTGGTATCATCTACACAGCATCGTTGATATCGAAGTGAGTATTAGAAGTTTCTTGATATACTAGAAATACGGGAGAGATAGTTCGTCCGCAGTTAGGGTTAAAGAGGCAGCTCTTCTCGATAATGGAATGCTGTGCATTATTTATGATCAAACATTTAAATGAACAAAGCTGCTTGATTGAAATTTATATGACTCGTATTCAGTCGAATGACAGTCTAAGCTTCCGAAAATCCTCTCAATTTTTAGCTGCTCCGTCTGAGGATTGAATTTGTGGAATTAATGTCGCGTGGGTTTCCCCCAGAAACGTTCAACACTTTAAGTTTATTGCTTAAAAATTTAATAATGTAACCCGAAGCTTAACGATAGCAATGTTAATGTATAAACAAAATAAAGGAGCCAATATCTATATAGATAAGATTATAAGCACATTTGTAGGTGTATTCATATATATATATATATATATATATATATATATATATATGTAGGCAGATGTGTACTATATATATACGTACGTAAATCTGCGTGTAGGTAAGTAGGAATATAGATTTATCTGTATATGTTTGCAGATGGGTAACTTGCTAGGGTCATTATGTAGTCTTCTTATCTATGTATGCATATAGATACGTAGGTAGTTTGAAGGGAATTTATTTTCTTTCTGTTATAATTTCGAAGCAGTGACAATCGAATTAATTCAACATTTTAGTAAGAAGAGGATAAAATATTTAAAAGAAAAAAAAAAAAAAGCAGCGGATTTGTCTAAAACAATTTATTAATTTGACATATTGACAATATAAATGTGAAACGTGACAGCTCTCTGAAATATTTTATTTCTCTTACATTTTTCTTTTTTCCTTACATAATTTCGGAGTTTCTCTTTTAACGTTTCTTGCTTTGTGTATTTTGGAAACTTTCTGTTTTATTATTGCTGGAAATATTAATCTATCATTGTGGTTGTTTTTATTGTTATTCGTATTGATGTTTACGTCTATAGTTTTGACGTTCTCTTTATTTTCGATTTTGCTTCGGTTCTGATGCTATTTTCGGTGCGAGATGGAAAGCTTCGACTGGTTGCAATATATTGAGCAGGCATTGATTTTGTTTGGCAAAATGAGCTGACATTTGGACTTGCCACCTGAGTTTAATGGAATCCAATTGTATTTCGATATTAATCAGTTGATCGAGACCAGAGGTAACTGAGCAAAAAGTTCGGCTAGAACAACTATGGAATCACTTCTCTAACCTATATTGACAGATATGCTCGCAGAACTTTTCAATTGACTCCGCTTCCACTTTCTCTCTCTTTACCATCTTCATTTCCTCCTCCCTTATCTCTTTACCATTTCTTTGTAGTTACATATCATATACATCTCAGAAAAATACATGCACACGCACACTAACACACAGACACCTATATGCACCTATAAACATATATATATATATATATATATATATATATATATATGTGTGTGTGTGTAGAGAGAGAGAGAGAGAGAGAGAGAGAGAGAGAGAGAGTTACAGAGTATATAATATTTTATAATAATTATAATAAGGGCAACTACATCGTACAGTCACATGTTAGAAGAAGATATCAAATGACTCTAAAATTACTTTATTTATCACATATGATGTTATATCCCTAAACTAGAAATCAATTGATCTACGGCTAAACTTTTTGAAAATTCTTTTTCGTTCATTTCCTACGCTTTCAGGCCGTGTCTTGTGTGATAAATAAAGTAGTTTGGGAGTCATTTGACATCTTCTTCTAGCATGTGACACTACCCTGTAGTTGCCCTTACTATAATTATCATAAAAAATGATATACTCTGTTTAAATTTATACCTAAAAGATTTTACATGCAAGCTACTTGATAAAATCCTCTATAGGGTTTATCCTTGATTATTATGATAATAACGATAAAGGCTTCCTTGTAGAAGCAGATGGACTGAAGAATTAAGGAGGGCGAGTCCATCTGCTTCTACAACTCTCTCTCCCTCTTCTCTTCTCTTCCCCCTCCTTACTTCTTTTGTTCCTCCTTTTCTTTTTCTCTCTCTTCTCTTCTCACGTAACCGATAGGCCAGACTGTCAGCCCTCTTTTTGCGTCTGACTGGTCACTGCCACATCGATATTCTTCCCTTTGTTTGTGAAAGTTTTGTATCTCTGCCGTAAGGCTTCATTTCCACACGCGCCAGCTGAATTCAATTCGTCCCAAGTCGAAAGACACCTGTTGTTATGTCTTTTATTATTATTATTTTTATTTTTATTGTATTTTCTATTTATATTCGTGTAACATCGTCTGTTTTTCTATCCTAGTTTTCATATACATTCGATGCTTTCTTCCAAGGAATCTAATGCTCTTAGCTTAGATTTTCCTTGGGGCTGGTCAGATTGGAGCAATCTCAAGATTAATCAGCCGAAATTGCGAGGATGATCCGATTCTTGACTGAGGATAGAAAGCTTCGAATGACCCGTCCATGTTTTTTTGTATCGTCTATCTGGATGTTTTGTTGTCCCTTTTTGTATCACCTAGTTGTCCGGATGTTTTGCGTTCTTGTCCCGTTTTGTATTATATATATATATATATATATATATAATTTGTGAATAATCACCACTGTTTGTTGTTTGTATTTTAAACACCACACGGTAGTAGGCTTCTTCTAACTCATTGAATAATTTCAATTGATCGATGTCTTAAGACACACTGTATTGCATACGCAAGCTCCGATTGTAATTGTGTTTAGATTTTGTATGCAGAACGTTTCCTTAAAATAATTTCTCTAAAGCAATTTCTGTATATTTATTATTTGACGTATCGTTCATTCAGTTTGTACCTAATAATCAAAAGAGAATCCGCTGTTTTATAAAGACATGAAATAGTTTTAAGAGTGCAGTTAAGTGAAACAGTGCATGCTAAGAGGACACTTGCATTGCCTTTGCACTACGACAAATCTCTTTTACATATCGTACTTACAATGTGATGTTTTTCGATTGCTAATCGTTAAAATAAAGCTATAAACGGAGCTCATAAAATTTTAGGTTTTTATAATAAAGTGAAAGAAAGACGTATTCCAAGAACAACTAGAAATTGCTGTATCATTTAGATGAACTTCCAGTTTCGTATAGAGCACATAAAATGATTTTTATCATAGATACATTGTGAATTTAGTCGAATTAAGTGCTTCAGCTATACTGTATCGACACTGAAATGGTGAAAGGTAAAGTTTATCGCGATAGAAATTGAATTAGTAATTTTATGGTATGAGTTCATATCCCGACCGTGTGAAATTTACTTTTCATTCTTCTGATTTAATAAAAGAACTACTGGTGTCGATGTAATCTACAAGACCCTCAAAAGCGTTGTCCCACCATGGCCTACTCCAATGACTGAAGCAATAAAATAATGGAAGTAAAGAAAATAATCCTTTCTACTATAGGCACAAGGCCTGAAATTTGCGGAGAGAGGATAATTCGATTACATCGACCCCAGTGCGTAACTGGTACTTAATTTATCGACCCCGAAAGGGTGAAAGGCTTTACTACCCACAAGGGGCTAAACACAGAGAGGACAAACAAGGACAGACAAACGGAGTAAGTCGATTATATCGACCCCAGTGCGTAACTAGTACTTATTTAATCGACCCCGAAAGGATGAAAGATAAAGTCGACCTCGGCGGAATTTGAACTCAGAACGCAGCGGCGGACGAAATACCGCTAAGCATTTCGCCCGGCATGCTAACGATTCTGCCAGCTCGCCACCCTAAGTGACGAAAGTATGGAAATATGTGTACCGTTTGGTAGCGGGTTTAGTGAGGTAATGCTTTACGTAGTACAACTGGTGTTCACTTATTTTATTCTATTTTATTGATTTTCTATTTTTGTTTTTTATTTTCTTCTATTTTATTTCATTTATTCATTGAAAAATAATCTAAATGGTCAACTTTTGCACAGCACTTAAGAGGAAATTGTCATTAATCATAGAGTTCTGGCCAGTGTGTGGGAGGATACTGGATAGACACAGGTGTGGCTAAATAGAAAAGACACAACAAGATGATTACTGTCAGAGGGTTGCGAGGAAACGGTATGGATGCTGCTATTGCGAAAGACAAGGAATGGTACATAGTATCGCAAAACCAAATTAAATTCTGAAATGTGGAGATTGTCTCTTATTTTTATATCTTTGGTTTATGCTGTAGGTATAATTTCATTTTCCCGTTAAACAAATTTGAGAAACAAACTACATGACTCGGGTTAGGTATTTAAAAACAGAGCGACACACACATAAACACACATCGCTAGATTCGCTTTTGTTTTATTTCTCAACAATATGGTTAAAGTGTCAAAACGTATCGTAGCACATCTGTGACATGGCCATTGACATACAGATCTAATACAATACTGTTAGAAGTAAAACAAAAGTTACTGTAAAGTATTTTTAAAAGAATCTAACACAACGTAGACCATTCACCTTCAACCTACGGCTTCTAGACTAGAACAAACATACAAACAAGATTATTCTCGTTTTGTTTGTTGGTCATATGTTGTCTACATCTTACAAATTGGTTTCGTGATATCACCCACCTATTTCTTGATAGTGTATCAATTTCAATACATTATAATTAAAAAGTAAAATGAAAGTTAGTGTGGTGGCAAATGTTTATTTTTAAATGAGATTTCCACAATGTTTTAGATCGAATCACTACAAATTTAAGAGAATTTAAGAGAATTACTTGAAATGGAAACTACGGCAGTTCTTATCCACTGTTTACAAAGACTCATTACCATCTCATAAAGATGTATTAATTATACAGAATACCATTTTCGTCAATTATATTTGTCAATAAATTTGACCTCAAATTTTGGCACGATGCCAGCCTTTCCTAGCGGAAGACTTAAGTCTATTAAATCAACCCCAGTATTCAACTGGTACTTATTTCATGAACGCCGGAACGAGCAAAGACAAAACTGATATAGGTGGAATTTGAACTCAGAATTTGAAGACGGACGAAATGCCGCTAAGCATCATTGTCGTTCCTGTTTTACTTCACCTGGCACGGGTTAGACGCGACTACAAGAGACACGGTTTTACGACAGTATGGCGACATTTTTACACACTCATTTTGCACAAAGAATTTCGGATTACTTATGATAAAATCCGGAGTATACACAGATTATTTATATGTACAAAATACACACACACACACACACACACATCTATATAGGTCAGCATGTATGTTCGTTCCAGTTTTGTCCCAAGATAGCTTAAATTTCGCAAAGCGTAAACGCCATTACAAATTAATATATTTAAATCATATTAATCGTATTTAACGTTCCTTTGGATGAGCGTATCTCTTACTTCTTTCAGTCATTAGACATTGGCCATGCACACATGCACACAACAATAACACCAACACATACAAAAACCACCGTGAAATAGACACATAATCTCATCGCCAATCATCTCAAACACATCATACAAACACGCATACACATGTAATATGCAAAACAAAACTAAAATTTCAGTAAAAGAATTACATACGAATACTTACAGGTACACTTTAATGAAAAACGATGCTCACGTTTTGTCACAGCTTTATACGGGAGCGTATGTACTTACACTCAGCGCTCCACACACATTTACACTACATGCAAAGGTCGGAACTCAACACTCATGCGCGTAAACAAACAAGCACATGCGCTCTCCAAAATAACACCTACACACGCACTTGACGTTCAAAACAGATATGCAGCTATATATATATGTATGTGTTTATATATATATATATAATATATATATATATATATATATATATATATATATATATATACACCTACGCAATTTACGTTAGGCTTCTCTTTCCTCGCCTACTCTCTTAAGTTTGAAGTTCTTTTCTCCTTCTCGCATTCAAGTTATTTTCAGCAAAGCATAGCTTTGATGTTCATGGAATCGCTTTCTGGAACATAATTCCGTTTTTGTTTTTTCTCTTCTCATTTTTCCTTCTACACTTTGATGATGGCGTACGCCTGAAACGTGAATATATTTTCATTTATTTCTCTTTGGGCTTGACTCTAATAATAACACTTACCGCGTTTTGTTTTTGTGTTGTCTTTTCATGCACATGTATGTATGTATGTATGTATGTATGCATGTATGTATGTATGTATGTATGTATATGTATGTATGTATGTATGTATGTATGTATGTATGTATGTATGTATATATAGGGAATCCAAACAAAG
Organism: Octopus sinensis; assembly: GCF_006345805.1. Lineage (NCBI taxonomy): Eukaryota > Metazoa > Mollusca > Cephalopoda > Octopoda > Octopodidae > Octopus > Octopus sinensis. Next base: position 32,913,583 of record NC_042998.1, read on the forward strand.
AAGGACAAACAAGAAAAAACAATAACGCGAGGACGTGGTAGAAGTAATGTACCATCAGATGCTCATAAAAGGAAAGAAAGAGGATTTAACGTTTCGAGCCAAGCTCTTCTTCAGAAATAGAGGAAAGTACAAAGGAGGGGAAGACGGGGGAGAAAATCGCCAACGATACACAAGACTTTCTCACATTTTCTCCGTGTTCCTTTCTGTCGAAGAGCGTTGGCTCGAAACGTAAAAGACTTCCTCACTTCTTGAGCGTTAAACTAATACATCTGTTTGTTGTTCACAGACCCGTCTTCGTCTTTTTTTTGTAAATTCTCACTATATATATATATATATACATAAATACATACATGTGTGTGTGTGTTTGTGTAATGGGACTCAACTATCTCGGCAGAGTTAATTTCACATATACATCCTTCCCTGACCACTTCTGTATGAAAACCCTTGTGACCGACTGCTATGAATGGTTAGAATTCACGAGACACTGTCTAACTGCATGAGAAATAGCGGTAACAAACATAACAGAGTGAATATATAAGGGATCAGGTAAGTATACACATGTTGTCTTTTTTTGTTCGGGATTATTTCAGATTTGACTTTGATCAACTTGTTTTTAAGTTCCTAATCATTCGTTGAGCCCTGAAAAAAAAAATTCATTTAGACGAGTTAAGATGTAGTTTGTTGAGTATACGTAAACTTTGTTACCACCACGCACACATACACACACACACACACACACACACACACACACACACACACACACACACAAGCGCGAGTGTGTGTACACGCATGAGTGCATATGCGTACGTACACGTGTCTTTGCGTTTGTGTTATTATTGATATTGACTTAACAATCGATGTCACCTTTTGTATGACCTGTAAATAAAGATCGATAAAATAGATACCCCATTGAAATAATACTATGGTTTATATGACCGATCAGACCTTTGAACGCAGTGCTCCACCATCGCTGCAGTTCACTAACTACAACCAGTAAGAGAAGAAAATGTGTTTACATATATCTACATTTCACAAAAAAATATCAACACTCCACATTCATTGATTTTACTAGGAAGACAAACAGTGAGTTCTTAAAATGGTACTTCTTTAAATACTATTTCCAGCAGTCATTCTTCCATTCAGTAATATTCTTCAGATCTTTTCAGATCTTCTGTGTTTTTTTTTTCTTCTGATCATGTCGGGTGAAAAGGTTAGTAATATAAAGTTACCTTACGGATCAATCATCTTCTTGTATTGATTTTGTTTAACTATAAATTAGGTCAGTTTCCCAGGGAGCTAGTTGAATCAATCGAATCTAGTGAAGTCTACAACTGCTGTATTCTTGAAAAATGAAAAGCTCAGCCAATCCTAGATAGATTTTCTCCAGAATCCCGACCAATTACTAAATATCTATTTCCGCAAATCGTTCTATCTCTTTACTGTTGCCATAATGTTTTCGAACATTTCAAAATTTCACAGAAGTTGAGAAAAAAATTTGAAAGAAAAGTAACAAGCGTATTTTTCGTATTGGTTTATCCATCGCTTTCAAAAAAGATGAAAACACTAGAATTATGATTAAATTTGTAGATATGACTAGCACTATGATCCAGTAACGCCGGGTCATAGTGCTAGTGCATGCAATATACAGCTGTGTGCGTGCGCACATACACGCGAGTACTGTCCAAATCTCCAACCAATCACATACAGCTAGCTGGCATTCAATTGGCGTATCAAGTTTCGGGCATTTTGATTGGGTTTTGGATAGAAAATTCACAAAAAAGTCACTTCTATTGATTTTTTAATGGCTTTGTTGGGTGACTGGGAAAATGTAAAGATGTGCACAACCACTCTTGGACGGTTTTGAATGACCATAGAAAGTGCGAGCCCTCTAACTGAAAAATTGTGGATTTGTATACAGGACACGCACACACAGACACACACACACACGTACACACACACACACACACACACACAAACACACACACACACACATTTTGCCGTTTATATATAGAGAGATATCATCTAGGCTTCGATCAGATACAGTATAGCTTTTAACTTTGATCACTGTCTCCTGCAATTTCCATCAACTTCAAACTTTTCTAATTTATATAATTCCTTTCCTTTTTCAAAATGAAAAGACTGATGCATTGTTTCCTATTTTATGTAAACTGAAGAAATAAAAAACCAATGTTGAGCTTAGCAGACGAGGAACTCAGAAATATCTTGAACTCTGTAATGCATCCAATACATCACGTGTTTCTTACGCTCATTACTCTTGATATATTCCTCAACTCACCCTGCCCGGTTCGTTTCTTATCTAAAAAAATGTAGCCTTATTAGCGTTTTATACAGTGCTTATTTGAGGTACGAAAATCAAAAATACACTTACGAGGCTGATATTTGTCCTTTTCAATTAGATCTCAATTCCTAAACTAGTCTTTTGCCATATTTTGTGTTCAATGTGTTCAAAGCTCTATATTAGCTTATGCGTGCGCAATCGAAAGACGTGGAAAGTTAGTGCATTATTTTATTTGCATATATATATATATAATGGGAAAGTTTACGAAAATGAACAAAAGACGAAGGCAGGTGGACTACAAACAAACAAATGTATTAGTATAGCGCTCAGGAATAGAAAAAGTCTTTTACGTTTCGAGCCTACGCTCTTCGACAGAAAGATATACAGAAAAAAACAAGGAGAGAAAAAAATGCGTGTAGGAGCTAACGATCTATCATGGCGTCCTGACTTCGATATATATATATATACATATATGTATGTTGCGTAAGTCTCTTTTGCCGAACCGCTAAGTTACGGGGACGTAAACACATCAACATCGGTGTCAAACGATGGTGGGGGTACACAGACACACAAATACATCATTCATACACACATACATACATACATACATACATACATACATACATACATACATGCATATATACATACATATATACATACATACATACATGCATATATACATACATACACACATACATACATACATACATACATACATACATACATACATACATACATACATACATACATATATGGTGTTCTCTTTTTGATGTTTTATCAAATTAATGTATTTAATTTCTGTTGTGTTTATGGAACTTAATTAAATTTGACGCCAATTAACTAAATATTTCTCCAAATATTTTCATGTTTTCGTCAGTGTTGATATATTTGGCAATAAGTCACTTAAATAATTCTATAGTAAATTTTGTTTTTCTAGATACCTGAACTGTTTTTCTAGATACCTGAATTAAGCCAAATTTTGTTATTTTGCTTCTGTTCGCGGATGCTGCGTCAATTTTATTGCTCTTCGTGTTATCCATGATGAAATTTTCTGAATTATTTCAACATATTAATATAACAAGTTACAATTTTGTAAAGAAAAATGATTCCTACTTCGGGACAAAATCACAAAAAAAAATTCAGTACAGGAATACTGTCGACTAAACTGTATCAAGTACACTTTTTGGTACTTCTTTTGTCGATACCAGAAAGATGAAAGACAAGGTTTTAATCTTGGAAGCTCTGGAATCACAATATAAAAAGAGACACAACTGAGTATCACAAAGTATTTTCATTATTTACATTATTTACATTTGACGGATATTTGTCCTCATCTTGTTTCTTGTTAACACAGCGTTTCGGCTGATATACCCTCCAGCCTTCATCAGGTGTCTTGGGGAAATTTCAATTCTGGGTTCTCATTCCTAAGCTATTTTTCGAATAGTTTAATAAGAAGAAGTCACTGGTGCCGATGAAATCTAACATAACAATAAATCGATAAATACGCAGAATTAGAAACTACGCCAAATTGTCATCGATATTATTGTTGACACAGATATTATTATTATCATTATCATGATTATTATTATTATTATTATTATTATTATTATTATTATTATTATTATTATTATTATTATTATTATTATTATTATTATTATTATTATTATTATTATTATTATTATTATTCAGTAGTTATATTTTTATAGCGTGCTTCCACTTCACTACCGACCGCAGCTCTGTGTGCCTTGGGCATGTGCTATGATTTGTGGTGATGCTCTGATGGTTACTGTATTGAAAGTGTTCCGCGTAGGATGTGTGCAGTGCCTAGTAGTGCAATTTTCTGTATGTTATATGTGTTTGTAAGTCTTGGTGTTTTTGTTATGTATTGTTTGTAAGTCCTGGTGTTTTTGTTATGTATAGTCCTGGTGTTTTTTTACCCAGGTCACTGCCTGGAATGAAACTAAATACTACAAAACATACAATACCTTCCCATTTATAATTGTCCACTGATTTATTGCAGTGACACTGGACAGGGTTAATCGTTAGAGCGTGCGTCTAAGTAAATGCAAGGTGCTATTTAGATATGGTTATTTAGTTCGGGGTGCAAATCCAGCAGGGGAATTATTTTCGCTTTATTTTTCAATAATTCAATATGAATGATTTCAAGTTTTGGTATAAGTCCAGCAATTTCAGGGAATGATAAGTCGATTAGAACGATCCAAGTGCTCAACTGGAACTTATTTCATTGACCCCACGAAGGGATGAAAAGCAAATTCGACCTCGGTGGAATTTGAACCCAAAATGTGAAAACGGACAAAATGCCGCTAAGCATTTTGCCTGGCGTGCTAACGATTCTGCCAGCGCGCCGCCTTTGATTGATTCAATAAAGTATCAATCAAATACTAGAGGAGACGAATTAATCCACTAAGCCATCCTAAAATGTCTGCCATTGTGTCAATATTACAAGTTTTAATTTAGTCGCAGCCATTTCTGTTCTGAATTAAAATTCGCTAAGATCAACCGGTCGTCTTCCCGTCGTGGATGAAACAAAATACCAGTTAAGCACTGAGGCCATTGTAATCGACTCTACTCATCGTCTGAAATTTGATTGTCTCAGATTTCTATTGCTTTTACTGAAAATCGATATAATCGATAACATATCCCACAAAAAATGTTTGCTTTTGCTAATATCTTAAGTGGATCTTTCTTGGAGAGTTCACTGAGTTGAAGAAAGGAGCATTCCTTCAGCCACGCCATCAATCTTTTGATTGATGGTGTGGTTAGGCGAATGCTCTTTTGTAGCTCCTTAAACGTAGCTGATTCTGACAGGGAGAGAAGAGAAATGACACCAGGACTTTGTTGCTAATTGATTTATTGATCCAGAAGAGATGAAGATGTCCTCGGCGTTATTTGAACTTAATGCAATACACTTTTGACACTTTTACACCTTATAAATTTGATTGACAATTCCCAGCATAAGAAGGCAGTTATCGGTTTGGAGCCGCAGTCAATTGTATCTTTTTCAGCACTTTATTGGTTCTTAACGTTTCTACACCGGAAATATGAGTTCAACTCGGACTCAGACCAAAAATAACTCGATTGTTATTCCTAATAGAACTTATAATTTCTTACATAATAATTGCTAACAATTTTATGGGAAACGAACCAGTACTTGAGTGGTCCTCATTTTCTGAACGCTTTAAAGGTGAAAGACAATCTCAAAATTAGCAGAATGTTGACTGCAGAGTTAAGAAACGCAACTAAGTACCTATTTCTTTACTACCCACAAGGGATTAAACACAGAGGGGACAAACAAGGACATACAAACGGATTAAGTCGATTATATCGATCCCAGTGCGTAACTGGTACTTATTTAATCGACCCGAAAGGATGAAAGGCTAATTCAACCTCGGCAGAATTTGAACTCAGAACGTAGCGGCAGACGAAATACGGCTACGCATTTCGCCCGGTGCGCTAACGTTTCTGCCAGCTCGCAACTAAATACCACAAGACGACATTTTTTCTCTACCGATGCTCATCTCCATTCTCCTATCTCGCCCTCCTGGCAGTAATAATAATGACTTCTGAATCTGGAACAAAGTCAGACATTTTATGGGAGGATGTTATCGATTTAATTGACTTCTTGAGAGCAGTTTTATCGACCACCAAAAGATCAAACGAAAAATCAGCGGTAGCAAGATGTGAATTGAGAATGCGCAGGGACTGAAGAAAATAGTTTTTGAGGGAGTTAACAATAATTTCCGGTTTAGGCAAGAGATCAGAAGTCATTGGGAACTGAATGTAGTTGATTTTACTTTTTTAACCGGCTGAAGAACGATGAGGTGCAAAACCTCCATATATAAGTACACTATTTTTTATGTTTTCCACTAATGTATAAAAGAAATGTGTTTCTAAGCAACTGCGCGTATGAGTGTATTCTCTCGCATTTAAGAATTACAAATATTTCCTTCACACTTAATAACTGTAATTCAATGACCATATATCTATTTCCTTGATCAAATCCGACGAAAGAGAAAATAACATTTTCATGTAATTCTTTTCGATTTTCATTTAACCAATATGGAGTTTTGCATTTCGTTTTCTGTGTAACCTACACTCCACTGAACATACACACAACTAACTCTTTAAAATACGTTTTGCGAATTAAGCAAATATACCAACAGGTTTTATTTTGAAAATACTGACGTTACAAAAAAAAAGTAAATAAAGCATTTCCTTGCTTCTACAGTTTTTGAGAAAGCAGAGTCAGCACTCAAACATCAATCAAGTAAACAAACTGATTAAACAGAGGCACCTAATTTCTTGTATTTGGATATGTTCTTATGGGGAGAGAGAGGTATACAAATAATGAACAAAATAATAATAATAATAATAATATAATAATAATAATAATAATAATAATAATTATAATAATAATAATATAATAATAATAATAATAATAATAATCTATCCTATGCAAAATACTTTCTATGTAATCTCAAGTTTTAAAACAAACATAATTTTCGTATGTTTTTTTTAGACATTCACTAGTACAACACTAAGTACAAAACCAAATATATGGCACACTAGGCATGACACCAACATGAACTTCCAGCTTGTTGTCTCTTGAGGTCTCTGGGTGAGACTTGGAGCCAACTTGTACAAATGTAAAAGCAAAAGTCAAACATAGAATAATAATAATAATAATAATAATAATAATAATAATAATAATAATAATAATGATAATAATAATAACAATAATAATGATGATAATAATAGCAATCATGATAATGGTAATAATAATAACTATGTCAACAATAATATCGACGACAATTTGGCGTAGTTTCTAATTCTGTGTATTTATCGATTTGGTGTTATGTCAGATTTCATCGGCACCAGTGACTTCTTCCTATTAAATTATTGCTTGCGACTTTGGAGTAGGAAAGTGCTACGGCCTTATCTTTTATGGTTTTCCTGTCGGTGTTGCCGCTGTTCAAATATTAGACGTTGTCGTTAAGGTTAAAAATACATTGCAGAAATGGAGAACAATGTTTCATCGGAACTACAACGTCGTATACATAAAACCATCGACACGAGCCAACATACACACACGCACACACACTTGTGGCACTCCGTCGGTTACGACGACGAGGGTTCCAGTTGATCCTATCTACAAAACAGCCTGCTCGTGAAATTCACGTGCAAGAGGTTGAGTACTCCACAGACATGTGTACCCTTAACATAGTTCTCGTAAGATTCAGCGTGACACAGAGTGTGACAAGGCTGGCCCTTTGAAAGACAGGTACAACAGAAACGGGAAGAAAGTGAGAGAATGTTGTGGTGAAAGAGTACAGCAGGGTTCGTCACCACATCCCTGCCAGAGCTTCGCCGAGCTTTAGGCGTTTTCGCCCAATAAGCACTCACAACGCCCGGCCTGGGAATTGAAACCGCGAGTCCGCTGCCCTGACCACTGGGCCATTGCGCCTCCACACACACATACACGCACACACACACACTCATGTACACGTCATGCATATGTTTCTGAGAATCTGTGTGTTATCTATATTTATATATCTGTATGTATGTATATTCATACACACACACACACGAAGCAGTTAAAAGGTATCATATAGCAATCAAACACACACTTTTACATAATTACGCAACGCATAAAAACGCACACACATTTAAGTGTACAAATATGACTGTAGGATAAAAAAAATATAGCGTTACACTTACGTAGTTCCCGGTTCAATCACAATACACAGAACTTTGAGCAAGTGTCGTCTACCATAGACTTGAGTCGATCCCAAATATCCGAATGAAGTTTGGCTGACTACTCTGTCTGAAAACAGGTCAAAGCTGCGGTTCTTTTCTTGGCTCGTAGACTCAAATTATCTCTCAGTTGTTCGCCTTCATTTGGCCCCTCGGTGAAGTTTATGAACTTCAATCTGTTGCAATCATCGTTCCATGAATCTGGCGTGAAGATAACTTCCCACTTTCTCGATCTGCGCTCAATGAATGTATCATGTGTTGTTGGTTGAATATTTAACACGTCGAACAAAATGCTTTGTGGTATTCATTCTGGCTCTTTACGTCCTGAGTTCAAATCCCAGGGCTGGTACATCATTTATCAGACAAGTACTAAAATCAATGTAATTGAATTGTCTTCTCCCATCAAGATTGCTGGCGTTTGTCCCTGCAACGATGCGGGGTCTCGTTTAGTTGGGAACGTTTTGATCTCGGTAAATTAAATGTCATAGAAACCAGGCAAACGTCTTTATGAGTCCTAGAGTTCAAGAAAAATAAATATAGGTGCAAGCGTGGTTGTGTGGTAAAGGTATTTGCTTCCCAAAAGGCGGCGAGCTGGCAGAAACGTTAGCACGCCTGGCGAAATGCGTAGCCGTATTTCGTCTGCCGCTACGTTCTGAGTTCAAATTCCGCTGAGGTCGACTTTGCTTTTCATCCTTTCGGGGTCGATAGATTAAGTACCAGTTACGCACTGGGGTCGATGTAATCGACTTACTCCGTTTGTCTCTCCTTGTTTGTCCCCTCCGTGTGTAGCCCCTTGTGGGCAGTAAAGAAATAGGTATTTACTTCCCAACCACGTGGTTCCGGGTTCAGTCCCGTTGCGTGACACTTAAGGCGTCTTCTACAATAGCCTCGGGCCAACCAAGGCTTTGTGAGTGGATTTCGTAAAGGGAAACTGAAAGAATCCATCATGTGTGTGTGTGAGAGAGAGACTTTGTGTCGGAGTTTATCTCCCAGCACTGCTTAAGAATCGGTGCCGGTATGTCTGCATCACTGAAAATCAGTGCCTAAGCAAAATGACTGATAGAATGGGCACCAGACTTTTTAAAAAAACAATCGATTCGTTCGATTAAATTCTTCAACGCTGTATTCCAACGTGGCCGCAGTCTAATGACTAAAACAAATCAAAGATAACAGATAAACACACATACACACACACATATACATACATGGTACGATGGGTAAATTGTCGACATTTTATATTTTTAATTTTATGCATGTGTATTGTTTGTTTTTGAACTTGTCGACTACACAGTAAAGTAGAGTCAGTTGGGCACCGTTTGTAAGAAAAAAGGCAATCACTCTGCCAGAAAATTGGAAACGGCATGCTGTACTGCTTGGCATTCACACCAGAAGCCCCAATAAGAACATTTTAGTGTGTGAATATGAGGACATGTACCGAGAGTGATAAAAATCAAACATCCAGTCAACATCATGGGGTTTGGAATGATCACCAGTGATGGCGATGTTATATTTCCATTCATCTTCCCACACGGCCTCACACTCAACATGGAGCCATTCATCAAGTGCCTGGAGGAGGTAGTGCTGCTCTGGCTCAAGAGGGTGGCTGCTGGAAAACCCTCTGTCTGGCAACAGAACTCTGCACCATGCCACACAAGCAGGAGAACCCAGCCATGGCTGTCAGACAATTTCTGCAACCACATCAACCCTAACATCTGGCCACCTAACTCTCCACACTGCAACCCCATTCATTATTATGTGTGGGGCGCAGTTGAGCAAGAGACCAACAAAATTCCTTGTAACACCAGGCAAGGATTATGACAGCATTCACCAGTTTAAACAATGAGACCTTCCAGAAGCTTTGCGGGAGATGCTGAAGTCGTCTGGAGGCCGTGGCTGAAGCCGATGGCGATTTTATTGAATAAATTGACTCTTTAGTTATTTCAAGATATTTTTGTGTAATTTTCGTAAATATATCTGCTAAAACAAGATATCAGTGTTATTATCACTTTGCGTAATTTAGACGACAATATCTTCACTGCACCCTATATATATATATATATATATATATATATATATATATATATATATATATATATATATGTATATATATATAAGTTCAGTAACATTTTTGATTCAGTTGATTATGGTACTTAAGTTAAAGGCACCAGAATTTGGTATGGTATTAGCCATATAATTCAAAATGGGGTGATTATAATCAAAATAAGCAACAAGGATATCCAAAGGTAATACAGTACGATCGTTTCATGCGACTCCATTCAATTAAACAATGCAGCACCCACTTTGTGATGTTGGTAAATGGAATAACTATAAATGAATCTTTTCAATTTAACTAAATTCTATATTTATATGCAGCTGAAGATTGCTCTACATTTTAAAACTGATGTAATACACACTCAACTGCTCTGTAACTTAGAGTGTGCTTCCTTCTCGGATTTATGATTTACTGACGATATATATATATATAATATATATATATATATATATATATATATGTGTGTGTGTGTGTGTGTGTGTGTGTGTATAATACATTTGTATACACGTATACAGACACAATTTGATCACGTGTCTTGTACATATGCTGAACAGATACATATGTAGTGAATTTTGTATTTGTTCCTTGTCAGAGAGGCACAAATAGCAACATGTCCTTACATTGTTTTTGAAATACGGTGATTTAATAGAAATATAATTTATTAAAATGCGAGAACCCAAATGGAACCATGTCTCTATTGCGCATGCTTCGGTAAATTCGTTGCTGTTCATACGTACAGAGAACAGCAATAATTACACATTTAACACTTTTTACATATTCTTCCAGTCTGAAAATCATTTAAAAAAACTCATATTTTGAATAATTTTTGGTTCGTATCTTTATTTATATATTTTTTTGTTTGTTTGTTAATCTCACAGATGAGTTAATCTTATAGAACGTGATTCAGTTTACTTTTTTCTGTATAGACAACACTGAGTACAAAAGGAATTATTAGACATGTGTCAGTGTGTGGAAAGAAAATATTTTTGGTGTGGAAGATATAAGCAATTTCATTCTTTTCACTGATGATTACATTACACACACACACAGACACATACTTACACACACACAGACGAACACTCACGAAACATACTTGCATATTTGATTATTTTTCAAAATACTTTAGAAATGCACAAATAAGCACAATAACAATTGCACCAATACAAGCATACATGCATATATATATATATATATATATATATATATATATATATATATACCAATTAAGGACTTAATTCGTGTTCAGTCCTTAATTGGTATATATAAATATTTTAATCTTCGGATTCTTTCTTTAATATGCTAGACCACTGGTTCTAATTGATAAATATCAATTTTTACCCTAAATTTAATTATATATATATATATATATATATATTATATATATATAATTCTGGAAAAATTCTCCACTACCAGCGGTCAAGTGAGAAAGAAAAAATAGTCAATAGACTATGTAACATACATTCAAATATATAAGGGATGGCCATAATAGGATATCCGACTCACTAGAAATAGCAGCTAAACTCCAAACCACTAACAGTTGTAATTCTGAAATGGAAAGAGAACGAGGGTAAACGTTTTTATTTCTCTTTCCATATCAGAATTACAGCTATTAGTGGTTTGGAGTTTAGCAGCTCTTTCTAGTGAGTCGGATGTCCTATTATGGCCATCCCTTATATGTTTGAATATATATATATATATATATATGTGTGTGTGTGTGTGTGTGTGTGTGTGTGTGTGTGTGTGTATAAATGTTTTTATAAATGTTTTTAAATGTTCTCAATATTGCGATTAGGGTACTCATCTGAAAATAAACGGCTTTTTATATTGACATAATGCACCGATTAACCAATCAAAAACTTCGTTGAAAACAGCTGTAATAGATTGACACCTATCTATCGTTTGCTATCTATTATTTATGATTTACCTCTCTCCGAACCTGTTCCTCGCATGTTCCGAAGTATACGATGCACCGTATATTACTAGATTAGCCCAAGGGCTAGTAATATATACAGTAGGGTTCAATTAATTGTATCCATAAACTGAATATCTTTCTGCCTGTTCTTGTGCACCAACGTTTGTATTTGTCCATAGTTGCTGTGCATGCATTTTAATTTTGACCCGACCCGGTGCCTTACCATTTAAGTGCCTAATCCACATGAATCCTAACATATTTCATATATATATATATATATATAGTTATAGGTATAAATTAAATTAGAGATAAAACCACTATTAGGCAAATCAAACAGTGAAAAACATAAACCAAAACATGAAAATAAATATAATATAATATACAAAATATATAAAATATAAAATTAAAAAATTTAAATTATTTAATTTATATTTATACTGTGAAATTTGATTTAATCCTAAATCTAATTTTTCCCTGTAAGTTTGGATTTACTCCCTAATATTATATATATATATAATGAAAATTTACAAAAAAAAAACAAAAGACGAAGACGTGTAGTGTAAACAACAAACATATGTTTGTAACGCTCGGGAAGGGAGAAAGTATTTTACGTTTCGAGCCTACGCTCTTCGAGAGAAAGGAACACAGAAGTAAACAGGGAGAGAAAATAGGAAAAAGGCTTAGTGGCTGGCGATCTATCATATATATAGTCATAATAATAATATGACAACAAAAGAATGAATGAGACTTCGATATTATGTAAAATCGAGGAATTTAACTATAAATATAATATGTGACAATTACTTGTTTGTCATAATAAAACTCAGAGTTTCGGATGCCGGGGCTGAAGTCTCCTCCAGCATCTCATCAGTCATTAAGACAAACCAAAACGCTACGAAAAACCTGTTGAATAAAGGGAAATTACTCCAATAGGCGTGGGGTAAGTAAAACTTCGTTCATAGAATCCACATACGCACATATACACACACATACACGTACGCACACACACACACATATGTAGTTATGTATGTGTGTGTAGATATATATATATATAATATATATATATATATATATATATATATATATTTATAGAAGGAGCTTCTACTGTTTCATTCAAATGAAATCATCAGGAAGCTTCCTGATGATTTCATTTGAATGAAACAGTTCTAGTCCTGTAGAAGCTCCTTCTATAAAATAAATTAATTTACTCTGGTATGTATTGAGTACCTTATTTACTGTGGTTAACCCCAACTCAACCCGGGACCTACATATATATATATATAATATATATATATATTATATATATATATAATATATATATATATATATATATACTTATACATATCTATATGTATATACACACACATGTATGCAGGCATGTATGTATGTATGTACGGTATATGGTAAGGTGTACAATACGCACATTTTGAATTTTTTATACGCCAAGTCTATCTATAATAGTTACATAACAAATTTGGCTTGGTATTATGTAACTTATATATAATATATAGGCGAGCTGAATAAATGCAAAATTTTTCGTATACATAAATGCATACATTCATAAATATATATACATATATATTTATATATATATACACACATATACATACACATAAATATATACATATACATACATATATTTATATGTGTGTGTGTGAGTATGTATACCTTGCAGCGTGTAATGATTGTGATTCTGTGAACTGATTGACATCATTGAAGTCTAGCCAGAGGCGTCAGTAGCCAGGAAAATCTGAAATTATCGGAAATTAAACAAGTTATGTACACACTTCCGACAGTAAAGTACTGCATTGTCAAAAATCGGTGGCTGTTTGCACAATTAAAATTTTCTATATTTCTATGAAAATTTATGCTACAGAGTTAGGCTTTAACCAGATATATCTGGACAACTTTATATTATGACTATTCCTCGGAAACTATCATGAACGTAGCTTTAAGATTATTGTGCTTTCTTGTAGATTCATTAAGCAAGACTACGAGGATGTACAATAGACAGTATTCAGTATTATTGTAGCTTAATATAAGATATGGGATAGTTCTATAAAAGAATCATTTTATCACATATATATAGAGAGAGAATAAGACAAAAGGTAGGTGCATTATCAACGATTCACTGAGCTTACACGCGTTTCCAATCCTCTCGCACAAGCCAGTTGCTGCACATTGATAAGTGCATATTTAACCATTCTTCATTTGATCGACTAAAATGCCACAGACAGAATGCAATTAGGTGCCATGCTAGTCTTTTCAAGGCCAAAACACCTCTTTTACTTAGGTATTTTAGTCGATAGATTAAATATGTATTTTACAGTGCTTCGGTTGTGCCAGGCTATCCAGGCTATTCGTAATGCGTGTAAGATAAAAGGCAGCGAGCTGGCAGAAACGTTTGCAAACCTGGCGAAATGTTTAGAGGTATTTCGTCTGTCTATACGTTCTGAGTTCAAATTCCGCCGAGGCCGACTTTGTCTTTTATCCTTTCGGGGTCGATAAATTAAGTACCATTTGCATACTGGGGTCGATTTAATCGACTGGCCCTCTCCCCAAAAATTTCAGGCTTTGTACCTAGAGCAGAAAAGAATGCGTGCAAGATAAACGGATCGGTGATATTGCATTTTCGTTCTTTATGTTTTTTGTAATATACTCTATGATTAATTGAACGTATTTAAGTGGTATTCGACTCCAGATTTTACAAACTTAAATAACCTACAGTTAAGGAAACGAAACAATCCAGCTCTGTTAGTAATCAGTTCGATTTATATTTTAGAACAAGCCATACAGAGTATCCTCAAGGATGGTGCATTCATTTAGGATTTTTATTGCTACAAATGTCGTTCTGTGACTTTCTATTTTCATCTTGACATTTGCTGTCTTGATATATGGGTCTATAACCATTCTTGTTTTTTGCAACATCGCATATAATAATGCACCTCCCACACTACTGCAAATGACAATAATAGAATTATATCCTGTTAAGAAATAGTTTTTTTCTGTGTTCGTTTAACCAAGGTGCTTATGTAATCTATCTATCTATCTATCTATCTATCTATCTATCTATCTATCTATCTATCTATCTATCTATCTATCTATCTATCTATCTATCTATTAATCTATCTATCTATCTATCTATCTATCTATCTATCTTGCTACATTCACCCAAAAAAGAGGGTGAATAGCAAGAATGGCACGCATGAATGACGAAGCCACCTGAGCATAGTCCTATGAACCCAGAAATCGAAAACAGAGAGTTGCTTATTTGCAAAAAAAAAAAAAAAAAAAGAAATAAAAAGTGACTTCATTGACCGAGGTTACCGTGGTCTTTCCGTAGGCTTTTCTTTCCACGGGTAAACCTCACCTGTCCTCCCCTTTACACTTCATATTGACATTTCTGTGATAACGATCCCTATTGATCAATTTTTGTTTCTCTCCCCCTTTTTTTTTTTAACCCCCCCTTCTTTGTCCTCTTTCTCCTTTTACGATCCCTTTTGATCGAAACTCCCCCTTCCTTTTTTTTTTTTTTTTTTAAACCTTCAAAAGAAAAGCTCTACCTTGTATTTGTTCTATGTGTGCAGCCCTGTGTGGCTAATAAAGAAACATATCTATCTATCTATCTATCTATCTATCTGTCGGTCTGCCTGTCTGTCTGTCTGTTGTCTGTCTGTCTGTTGCCTATCTATCTATTTATCTATCTATCTATTTATCTATCTACCTATTTCTATCTATCTGTCTATCTATCTATTTATCTATCTACCTATTTCTATCTGTCTATCTATCTGTCTGTCTGTCTATCTATCTATCTATCTATTTATTTATCTACCTATTTCTATCAGTCTATCTATCTATTTGTCTGTCTGTCTGTCTATCTGTCTATCTATTTATCTATTTATCTATCTATCTATCTATCTCTATCTATCTATCTATCTATCTATCTATCTATCTATCTATCTATCTATCTATCTATCTATCTAACGCTTTATCTGTCTACCTCTTTGTCTGCCTATGTATTTCTTTCATATTATCCTCACTATCTACTCCTCTTTCCTTCATTTTGTGATGTGTCGACCACGTCTATTCATATTTTATCCTAAAGTAGATCAAGCAAATGGTAAAATAAAGTGTAAAAATCTATTATCCTCGCGATAGCTATTCGTTGGATACAACAGATTTTCAGTTGTCTACTAAAAAATATTCACATTTGACAGCATTAATCATATCTTAGAACCATATACGTGAGAAAAGCTATAGTTTACTCGAGATTTGAAGTTTATTAATTAATCATTATAATACGTGTAAATTAGGCATCAGGTGAAGTTGAGAAGAATCATTATTCGGGGTATTGACGACTTTGGATAAAAATGTGATAGGAATAAGTGTCCAACTTCTGAAAAACAATATATTACTATGTTAAATGCCTTATTTTGCTTCCTTTT
>NC_042998.1:32935066-32957566 GCF_006345805.1 Octopus sinensis
CACTCTGACTTCCTAACAGATTCCTCACGAAGTATAACCCCTATCTTTTCTTCCTAGAAATACAACTTTCTAAATTCTTCTGCACACCACAGCTTTTCCTGTAGACACACACACACACACACACAAACACACACACACACAAACACACACACACATACACACACACATCTATATATTTGTAAAAAGGGTGGGCGTTGTCTCGCAAGCAGTTGTGCAGGCAAAAGTGTTTGTAAATGTGGTCGGATTGAGCTGAAAATTTGCACACCTATGTTAAAAGTGCTGGGGAGATGGCATGGCACCTTTGAGTTTGCTCAATTGGATCTTTAAAATGTGGCCTGAGTAGACAAGAATGAAATCGGGTTATAATACTAATATATATATATATATATATATATAGTTATTGTCTACTCCTTATACAGTTTAACCACCTCCAGTATCTAAACCTTAGCACCATCATGGCATCTGATGTGGCTTTTTAAACCAGACAATCTTCTGAAAAGACACCCACATAGATTGCATATCCGATTTGGAACACCAAATGCTGCAGATAAGTTCTTAAAACGTTTTTTGAGGCCTCCGTTGGATTTGCAAACCTTCTGGCATACATTACATTAAAAGGTGTGCTCTGACATATATGCAGAATAGCTGGTGGAGGTTCGTTTTCCTTGGGTTCACAAATGAGATTTGAGTCCAGCAAAAGACAGGAGGGGTCTGTCACAAACTGTGCACACAAAAAGGTCATTGTCATTCACCTTCTCGATCGTAACATTCTTCCTTAGATCTCTTTTAAGTCACACACACACACACACACACACACACCACACACACACACACACATATATATATATATATATATATATATATATATATATATATATATATATATATATGTGTATATATAAATATATATATATATATTGATAAAAATGGTAAGACAA
This sequence comes from Octopus sinensis, assembly GCF_006345805.1. Classification (NCBI taxonomy): domain Eukaryota; kingdom Metazoa; phylum Mollusca; class Cephalopoda; order Octopoda; family Octopodidae; genus Octopus; species Octopus sinensis. Next base: position 32,936,005 of record NC_042998.1, read on the forward strand.
CAAAAGAATGAAAGAGACCTTGATATTATGTAAATAGAGGAATTTATCTGTAAATATAATATGTGACAATTATTCGGGAGCCATGATAAAACTCCGAGTTTCGGATGCCAAGGTGGAAATCCACGCCGCCATCTCTTCAGTTATCCGACCATAAGAAAAATACTATATATATATATATATATATATATATATATATATATATCTTCAAACTGAACATAGTTTTTTCCCCTGCTTTCTTTATAAAACTAAAATGTGATAAAATAAACAGTTGGAAACATCACAAGATAATTCGAACGCTGCTTTGTCTGATGTTTACTAACAGCTAATTTAAAGTAATACAATATAAATGATATTGCTGAAAGAAATTTTCACTATGACAGTATATATGTATATACATATTTATATGTAAAAACATATATGCATGTGTGTGAACATATTAAAGTACGTGCGTGTGTGTGTGTATTTTGGTGAGTAAATGTGTGTCTGGGCGGAATCAGTTTTTCACCAGAGAAGATGCACTGACTCCGTCTTAATTAAATATGTCGCGGTAAATATACGAGCTGTCACGTAGCAAAGCTATTATATATACAGTTACTCCAAGAATGGAAAAAGTAGAAATTTCTTTTAATGGAAAGATTTTGTTTTATTGATTATTATAATTCAAAACAAAGTAGACAATAGTTCTTTTATTCTTTTGTTGGTTTTGTCATTGAACTGTGGTCATGCTGGAGCACTGACTTCAAAGCGAACATGCCGACTCCATTACTTTATCGTCCAGTACATACTTATCGAACTCTATGGAATACTTAAGCATGACCTTTTTTAGCGTAATGGACCGTCATCCAGCAAACCAATTTACACCAGTGTAACCATGTAACCAATCACGCACGTATAGACATAAATATGCATACAGACACACGCAAACATACTTACATACATATATACATACATACATATATATATAAATAAATACATGTATATATATACATGTATAATCAAAATAAGCAACAAGGATATCCAAAGGTAATGCAGTACGATCGTTTCATGCGACTCCATTTAATTAAAAAATGCAAGTATTACATCAGTTTTAAAATGTAGAGCAATCTTCAGCTGCATATAAATATAGAATTTAGTTAAATTGAAACGATTCATTTTTATAGTTATTCCATTTCCCTTGTTGCTTATTTTGATTAAAATCACCCCATTTTGAATTATATGGATAATACCATACCAAATTCTGGTGCCTTTAACTTAAGTACCATATTCAACTGAATCTAATTTTACTGAACTTATATATATATATATATATATATATATTATATATATATATATATATATATATATATATATATATATATATAATATATATAATATATATATATAAATATATATATATATATTATATATATATATATATATATAAAATATTATTAGAGACAAAACCACTATTTTGCAAAACAAGCAAGGAAAGACTTAATCAATACATAAAATTTTAATAAATAGTCAAAAAAACCGCCACTACAATCGTTCTTGTCTTGATCGACAATCTTCAGGTGGACTTCCAATAATTCAGTGTCAATTTGACACTGAATTATTGGAAGTCCACCTGAAGATTGTCGATCAAGACAAGAAACGATTGTAGTGGCGGTTTTTTTGACTATTTATTAAAATTTTATGTATTGATTAAGTCTTTCCTTGCTTGTTTTGCAAAATAGTGGTTTTGTCTCTAATAATATTTTATAATATTTTACTATAAAATCGATTTAATCCTAAATCTGATTTTTTCCCTGTAAATTTGGATTTATTCCCTAATATTTATTATTATATATATATATATATATAAAATATTATATATATATATATAATATATATATATATTATATATAGATATATATATAATATATATATATCTATATATATATATATATATATATATATATATATATATACACACACACTCAGCTCGTAAATTATCGTTACATCTTCCACAATATATTGTATTGTATCGTCTGGATGTGCTACGGGCAGCCAATGAAAATCGGGTGGATGTGTTCTGTGTTTTCCTATAAAACTTTGTCCAGACTCTGCTGAGTTATAATTATTTTTCAAATTGCAAAGGTAATTTACGTACAATCCCCTCTTCCCCTCTCGTTTTCCCTCTCTCTCTCTCTCTCTCTCTCTCTCTCTCTCTCTCTCTCTCTCTCTCTCTCTCTCTGAGGCCGATGCCACTACCGCCTGGCTGGTGGCACGTAAAAAACACCACTACACTCTCGGTGTGGTTGGTATTAGGAAAACATCCAGCTGTAGAAATTTTGTCATGAGGCTGCACCAGCCTCCTAGCTTGCTAGTCCTCATTCAAACCGTCCAACCCATACCAGCATGGAAAGCGGGCGTTAAACGATGATGATGATGATGATGATATATATATATATATATATGGCACTCCATCAGTTACGTTGACGTGCTTTTCAGTTGATCCAACGGAACAGCCTGCTTATGAAATTAACCTGCAAGACCAGAGAGGACAAAACTAATTCGAAGACTACATCCAAGCTATCACTGGAACTGTAAAAATCTGTAAAACTTTCCAGAAGTTTATTATTTGAATATGTATGAGCATGTCCTTTATGCATGTAACTTTATGCATGAGAATACATATTCATGTGTGTCTGTGTACGTGCGCCCGCGCGTGTATGCATGCTCACATTGAGTGAAATGACTGTAGGATCTAACAAAGAACTTATGTAAACAATCACGTGGAGGCACATTTTGCACGTTGAATGATTGATAATGATTACACAACATCTCAGCAATGTACTACAGGAGTCAAAATGTCTCGAAAGAATTGTGGGGATTTTTAATTTTAAAAAATCAGTCAGTCCATTTTCTATCCTTTATCTACCATATATATATATATACTACTACTACTAATAATAATAATAATAATAATATTAGGGAGTATAACTCCAAACTTAAAGGGAAAAATTCAATTTAGTATTAAATCAATTTTCACAATATAAATATATAAAATATTACTATAATAATAGTGGTTTTATCTCTATTCATATTATATATATATATATATATATATATATATATGATTGTATGTTTATGCAGCTTTTGAATATCTGTAATATACATCGATGAAGAAAGGTTGAATGGTAAAGGATGAGATTCTTTCTCCTGCTCTTTTTACTATGTTCCTTGATAGTTTTCTGTTGTCTGCGATTACTTTCAATTAATCCAATTTTAAAAGGTGTATTTAAGTTTTGTCCCTAAGTTTCTTCTCTATCAAACTGCTCGTTTGAACGAACAGTTGAATACGCTGTGCTAAGATCTGTGTATTATATACGATATCTTCATTTTCCAAAATTGATATTCAATTAGACAAATGTTAATGAAGTGTTGCGTCATTTTCAAATCCCTTCTTGCCTTAATCTCTGTTCTCAATTAAGATATCTGAACAGAACTATTTACAGAAAGCCATTAAGGATAACCGTTTGAATACGTTATTTCAGAACGATTAGAAGAGAAATGATCTACAAATGTTATTTAAAAAGCATACGATGTTTCTTTGAAGCAATTCATAAAGAGACAGCGTGAAAAAGAGGCATAAATGAGTTTATTACACGCTATCGTTTTTATCTATCGAAATAATTTCCTCGCTTACTTTTTTCAAGTTTTTTTCCCTCGTGTTTCCATTTCTCTAGCTTGCGTTTATTTATTTATGCATTCATCTGTTTATTTATTGTATAATCCATATTTGGATGATAATATCATCACGCAGACAATCATTAAATATGCAATACGTTCAATATTTCTTTCGTGGCTTACATTTCACTTCGGGCAAACTAAAAGATAAATAAAATACAACTTGTCAAAGAGATGCAAGTTTTCTTAATATCTTGATTAATTTCCTCAGTAGTAATTATTTCATATGATCAAAGAACGATTTCACACAATGATACGTTCCATGAATTTGAACGGGAAAACTGCTATAGCGATTTTATCGACCCCAGCACATGACAGATATTTCTTTTACCAAATCGAGTAGAACTTAAGCCTAGAACGTAGTAGGCTGAAACTAACGGTCAATATAAAGACCTTCACCAGGGAACAAAAGAAAAATTAACCAGCCTGGTGTGTGTTAACAAGTGTGTGGAAAACGAATATGACAAAAAAGATGAGCGCTGACGACCCTGGGGGTGGGAAGGGGACTTTTTGAAAATTCACAAGATCCGATTTTTCCGTCATAACTTCGGGTAAAATGGATATATATTTGTTTTTTTTTTACGGAATCCCACGTTTTTGGATATGGAGGATCAGATTCTGAAAAAAAATTTTCGAATTCGCATTTTCAAACTTTTGTGGGAGGGGGCCAGTCGATTAGACCCCCCCACCCTTCATTTTTCACTTTTTCCGGATTTTTTTTTTTTTTATTTTTGCGAAATACGTAGAAAAATACGAAGATTACGATTCTGAAAAAAAATTGTTTGTAAAATTTCAATTTTTCACCAAGAAAAAGAAAAAATAATATATACCCTCAGGCCTTCAAGCCGGCTATCCACATGCTAGAAATAACAACCAGATCTCACAAAACTGTGATAACAATGAAATTTCGAAAATGCGATTTTTGAAAATATTTTTTTCAGAATCGGATCCTCCAGAATAAAAAACGTGGGATTCCATAAAAAAAGGAACAATATATATATATATATCCATTTAACCCGAATTTATGACGGAAAAATCGGTTCTTGTGAATTTTCCGAAAGTCCCCACCAGGCTGGATAATTTTTTTTTTTTTTCTTTTTGTTCTCGGGTGAGGATCTTTATATTGACCAAACTAAATACCGTTAGATATTTTCCCTTTATGATATCCCTGTTCGAGAGTAAATAGATATGTGTATAAAGAGATAAATAGATATGAATGTCTTCCTGGGGCTAAAAACAATAGTAACACCGTCTTCTATAGGACCACCACATTTAGAGATTGGGGCTAAATTAAAAAATTTTTTTTTGCACATTCGTAATCTCCGACATCTAAAACGTAGGAATCCGAAATTTCTTTTCAAAAAACTGATTTTTTTCAAGGAGATGTGCGAAACTGCCTTAGCCCCGGATCCCGAAGGATCATATGGCCACTGGTTGGAAACCACTGGTCTTCTTAAGCCGTAAAATATGTATTGATTAAAATGTTATACAGCTGTGTTATTCAGTTCAATTATTTATGATTGGCAAAGAAAAGCATTCTCGGATTTAATTCATACATTTATTCTTTCTTCCAAAACAGATAAATCACACTAATTCAAGTAAGAAATAGGTTGACAAATTAAGGGTTCTTCACTATAATTTTCGAAACATTTTCAAAGATTAGATTTTTTTCTCCTAGAAGTGAAAAATTCAGCTCCCATTCCTTATTGATTGGATATTATTGAAAAATATATTGTTTTCATGTCATAATAATAACCATAATTATTATCGACTTTATCGTCGACATCATCATCATCATCTTCAAGTTTTACTACATTTATAAGAATTTTAACCACACCACCATCATAATAATTGCCGGCGTCACCCGCGGTCTCATGTTTCCGCTGCACTTTTATCATTATCGTCAATATCTCCTTCATCCCCTCTTTCCACCTCTCCCTTTGTCATGAACCTCATCACCACCACTACCATCATCATCATCATCCGTTGCTACCACCACCATCACCACCACCATCATCATCAGCTTATCACTAACATCATTCAATTTCTCTTTCACATAATTATCAACCATATCGTTAATGTCATTTTCCTCTCAAAATCATCATCATCACGTTTATTCATCCCCACCCAATGCACATCCTCATCGTCATCATCATCATCATCATCATCATCATCATCATCATCATCATAATCATCATTATCAACATCATCATCCCCGTCGTCGTCGTCGTCATCATCGTCATCATCATCATCGTCGTAGTCATCATCATCATCATCATCATCATCATCATCATTATCAACATCATCATCCTCGTCGTCGTCGTCGTCATCATCGTCATCATCATCATCATCATCATCATCAGCTTCATCATCATCATTATCGTCATGGTAATAGTCGTCGTCGTCGTCGTCATCATCATCAGCAGCAGCATTGTCATTATCATCAACATCACTTCTTTTTTGTTTTGTTTCTTTCAGAACAGCAGAAAAATATTTCTTATTGTTTCATTGATATCTTTCTTAAAATAATCAAATTTTTCATGTTGGAAATTACTTTATGTTGGTTTTTTGAATAAATTTTGTCAAACTTTTGTAATTTCACAAGAGTATAACAGTAACTCTAATTAAAATTTAATATTTTCTTCGAAACCTTTAGGACATTTGGGAAATCAACTTTGATCTTGTTAGAGTTCTTTTCGCTCCCACAATGGCCGACCAAATGGGTGTGTTTAAAATTCTTTCCGTTTCAATTACATGAATCTTGACATTAAAATGATTTTGGGAGTTTTTTATGTAAAAATGTGATATATTTTCACTGCTAGCAATCGTAGCTTAATCATGCTTTAAAAGGAAGCCATAAAATGAAGGCAATTATATATATACCCATATAAAACTCTCATAGACTCCCCCTCATTGTATACACTACATTCAAATGTTTCGGTTTGTGGAGTAAGTGGAACATTGTATTGAATGTACAGCGTATAGGTTATTTCTATATATATGTACTTATATATAAGAAGTTTGCTTCCCAATCACATGGTTCCGGGTTCAGTCCCACTGCATGGCGTCTTGGCCAAATGTTTTCTGTTATAGCTTTGGGCCGACCAAAGCCTTGTGAGTGAATCTGGTTGACGGAAACTGAAAGAATCCAGTCGTACACACACACACACACACACACATATATATATACATACACATGCATATATACATTAAATATATATATGTAGGAGTGACTGTGTGGTAAGTAGCTAGCTTTCCAGCCACATGGTTCTGGGTTCAGTCCCACTGCATGGCACCTTGGGCAAGAGTCTTCTACTATAAACTTGTGAGAATCCCGTGGTATATATGTGTATATATATATGTATATGTATGTGTGTGTGCATATGTTTCTGTGTTTGTGTTTGTCCCACCAACATCACTTGACAACTCGAATAAGTACTAGGCTTACAAAAAATAAGTCCTGGTGTCGATTTGCTCGACTAAAAGCGATGCTCCAGCATGGCCACAGTCGAATGACTGAAACAAATAAAAGAGTAAAAGAGATATATGTAAAATCCTTTTCTCCCCTCATGTCTTATTCTTCATTCCTTTTGCTTTCCTTCCTCGCTTTCATCCCTTCTCTCTCTCTCTATCTCCCTCTCTCTCTTCCTCTCCCTCTCATTCTTTAGTTCCTCTGATTTCTTTCCCCTCTCTCTGGAGAATGGTTAGCACGCCGAGAAAAGTGATTAGCGATATTTCGTCCGGTTTTACATTCTGAGTTCAAATACCGCCAAAATCGACTTTGAGGGTCGATAGAATAAGTACCAGTTATGCACTGGGGTCGTTGTAATCAACTTACCCATTCCCTAAAATTGATGGCCTTGTACCAAAATTTGAAACCAAAATTTCACTGACACTACTTGGTATGCGCCAGTGGATTAGAGCAACACTACAAATAGATTAGAAATAAGGTTCGTGGTTCGAATTCCAATCCGTCACAGTGTACATTACCCAAGTATAAAGAACTGATGTCAGTCAGAGATCAAACTGATCGGAACAAAGTGTAATCGATATAAATATATAATTTTAATTGTTTCAATTCTAAAGATGAAGTTGGTAACTGGGAAAATTATAATTGTGTGAGCACTAATACAAGTGAAGCATTTAGATATTTAATTAGATTTATACTGATGCATAAAATTATAATGAACTCTCCATCTATACTTTCACCCTGCATACACTAAAGACGCACTACAATACCTGAATGGTGGTTCCTCAAGAGTATGTATGTATGTGTGCGTGTGCAAATGTGTGTATGCGTGTTTCTGAGAGTGTGTGTCGATGCATTTATAAAGGGAGGAAAAAATAGATTTCGTGACAATCTCTCTCTACATAAAGCTGAATTTGTCTGTGTATGGCATGTTTGGTAGCCTTCAACTAACACTATCTCCTCCGAGACCCTGCGGCGCAAGTTGACCAAAATTGAGAGTATGATAGAAGAAAACTTGCTCTTCATTCTGTAGAAGAACAAATTCAAATCGGACCAAGTTAACACCAAAAATTATTTACATCAAAAAGGTGCTTTTTTTCTATGAAAATCCCTATTTTTTTACGATTTTTTGACTGCTGTGTCGCCATTTTTCGGTGCATTTCAACCAGAAAAATATTCACTTAAAGAGAATAACAAGCTACATAATGCAAAATTTTTACTTTTCAAAAACTTCCAATTCTAAAGGATCGAAACAAAAGTAAAGCAAAATGAAACATATTTTTAACGACGCAGAAGAATTTCACATTCCACAAGATAAGACAATAATCTTGAAAATTTTACCCTGAATATATACGAGGATATTTATCAAAGAGAATTTTATTGCGAACGTGAAATGCAATCTAATGAAACATATACACAATTGATTGTTCTAATGTAAATTTTGATTTTAAAATGTTATGAGAACGTTATAAACAATTAAACGAAAAGTGATGAGATGAATTCAAGTCGTTAACAATAAGAGAAAAATATTAGTAACACATTAGAACACTGTGGAGGGGCAATGGCCCAGTGGTTAGGGCAGCGAACTCGCGGCCGGAGGATCGCGGTTTCGATTCCCAGACCGGGCGTTGTGTGTGTTTATTGAGAAAAAATATTAGTAACACATTAGAACACTGTGGAGGGGCAATGGCCCAGTGGTTAGGGCAGCGAACTCGCGGTCGGAGGATCGCGGTTTCGATTCCCAGACCGGGCGTTGTGTGTGTTTATTGAGAAAAAATATTAGTAACACATTAGAACACTGTGGAGGGGCAGTGGCCCAGTGGTTAGGGCAGCGAACTCGCGGTCGGAGGATCGCGGTTTCGATTCCCAGACCGGGCGTTGTGTGTGTTTATTGAGCGAAAACACCTAAAGCTCTACGAGGATCCGGCAGGGGGTGGTGGCGACCCCCTGTTGTACTCTTTCGCTACAACTATCTCTCACTCTTTCTTCCTGTTTCTTGAGTAATGCTGCGATGGAGAGGCGTCCCGTCCAGCTGGGGGGAGGGGGACACATACGCCACAGAAACCGGGAAACCGGGCCCATGAGCCTGATTAGGCTTGAAAAGGGCGCATAAAAAAAATTAGAACACTAACGGAAAACTAGGTGCAAGAAAAGAAATTGCTAGTAAGAATTTGCTAGTAATGAATGGTACAGCAGTTACTCTTTACTCTTTTTCTTGTTTCAGTCATTTGACTGCGGCCATGCTGGAGCACCACCTTTAGTCGAGCAAATCGACTCCGGGGCTTATTCTTTGTAAGCCCAGTACTTATTCTATCGGTCTCTTTTGCTGAACCACTAAGTGACGGGGACATAAACACACCAGCATCGGTTGTCAATCAATGCTAGGGGGGACAAACACAGACACACAAACAAATGCACACATATATATATATATATATATATATATACATATATACGACGGGCTTCTTTCAGTTTCCGTCTACCAAATCCACTCACAAGGCTTTGGTCGGCCCGAGGATACTTGCCCAAGGTGCCACGCAGTGGGACTGAACCCGGAACCATGTGGTTGGTTAGCAAGCTACTTACCACACAGCCACTCCTGCGCCTAATGATTATAATGATTATTAAGTTTGTAACATGGGATAAACTTAGAACTTTCTTAGTATCCAAACCTTTTAAATATAAGCAGATTCCGGTGTTGTTATTTTAATACCATGTCAGCTTTGACCAAGCAGTGCTATGATTAACGGTATTAAATACTTGAGATTGTATGTTGATAGATATTTCTCTGCTATTTCTAGCATCTAAAAAAAACTACTGAGCGGCTCCCTTGCTGGTTTTCAGTGAAACCATTTATTTCAAGAGTGTAAATTACGAAGTATCTAGAAGGCTCAGCAAGTAACACGGCATTCTTGTGGTGCTACAAATCTTCTTTCCACAGCAAACAGAAAAACAAAATGTATAAGTCTATGTGCCACTTCATCCATCTAGGAGAATATATTGAACATTAATTGAATATTCACGGTTCGGAAGTAGAAAGCAAGCGCGACAAAAAACCTCTAAACCGAATAAAACAGCGAATGCTCCAATAAAGATTGAGTTGATTCCAATTTGCTTGGCATATTTATATTCTAAAACGGATATTTCTCAGATTGCTATGTAAATGTTTGTGTTTATTCGTGTGAATGTATGTGTTTCGATGTGAGTGTGCGTGTGGAATATTTCATTTGTTGCAGTAGGGACATGCTTTGCTGGCATTTGATACAAACATTCCCTTCAACATAACATTTCCCTGAATTCCCGCTGGCAATTTCCTGCTCATCATAAACAATCTTTGTCAATACAATAGGCATTTATTGAACCGTTACACATATTAAACGCTAGACGTCAGTGGAAAAGGTACTTTTGTATGAATGGTTTATACATCATGCGTTTAGCTGGAAGACGGGCTATCATTTTGTGTTACATCTAAACCTATGGAGCTATAACAAAGTATCGGTAAAAATACATAACTGATCCTCCGTCGGTTACGACTGTAAGTCATCCAGTTGATCTGATCAGCAGAACGGCCTGCTCATGAAATTACTGTGTAGGTCAAGTGGCCGAGCACACCACAGAAGCGCGTTCTTAACATAGTTCTCAAGGTGATTCATAGTGACTCAGAATGGAACAAGGCTGGCCTGTTGAATTACAGATACATCTCATTTTTACCAGCTAAGTTGACTGGAGCAACGTGAAATAAAGTGTCTTGCTCAAGGACATAACGCGTCGCAGGGAATCAAACTCATGGCCTTATGGTCGTGAACCGAGTACCCTAAACATTAAACCCTGCGCCTTCACATATAAAAATACATATCTTTATATATAAAATTAAAGTTGTGTGTGTGAGACTCTGTCTCCTTCGATTTAGATTCCTAACTACTCCCACATTTTGCGATGCAGTTTAACCAAAAGCGGGTATCATAGTCGTCATTCATATCGAGCCCTTCTGGGTATTAGCGCGCATCTACGATGAGTCTACGATTTAAAAAAAAAATTACCATCATTTTTCCGTATTTTTAATGATTTTTGCTCGGGATATATAAGGGAAGTAACTCTCTAAAAATGCTTATATAGTTATTTCCCTTACAAATCCGAGCAACGCCGGGCGATACTGCTAGTATTCAATAAAACATCAATATTTTTAGATAAATTGTCAAATGAAAACAAGCTAGATATTTGATTGAGGATTTACGCATTTTAAAAAAAATTACCGTTAAGGACGATCAGATTGAAAGCATCACTGTCAATAATTACTTCTAATTATCTTATTTTACATTCAGCATTTTCTTCGTGTTCTTTTTTTTTCTGCTTTGCTTCTGAAAAATAAATGTGTCAATGTCAATGTCAATATATTTATTATCTCCACCTCGGCGAAGGTGGCGGTATTGTTTTTAAGTCGTGCTTGCTTGCTTGTCCGTGGGCAAGATATCTCAAGAACCACTGGATGGATTCGGATGAAACTTTCAGGGATGTTTGGCCTCATGACTGGCAGAAACTGATTAGATTTTGGGAGTGATTCGGCGCAGGACAAGGATTCTGGATTATTTTTCCTTTTTTTTTTTTACTTAGTCTTTGAGAGCGGTCGGGTTCATTTTTAGTATTTTCACTTGTGAGAGCAGGCGAGTTTATTTCAGACATTCTCATTTTAAAAACCATCTCCGGCCAGTCGTTCAGAGGATGTTAGTGTCGTGTTGGCGAAGGTTTGCGCTCTCTGAGTGCCCCTGTTACCTCCGCATTAGTGATCAAATGTATGCGCTGTACATCACCGCCCTTCATTACGTGTCGAAGTTATCAAAGAGCAACGTGAGATAAAGTGCTTTGCTGGAGAACATAACGCTTCTGTCGGTCCAAAAGTTGAAACCACAATCTTGTGATTGTAAGGGCAACACACTAATCACTAGTCCCTACATTCATACAGACATAACTATACACTCAGACACACATGCGCGTGTGTGTATATGTGTGTTTGTGTGTGTGTGTGTGTGTGTGTGTGTGTGTATGTGTGTGTGTGTGTGTGTGTGTGTGTGTGTGTGACATCTTGGTTTCTTGGGTGAACAAATATTCTGATTAGTGACTGTTTCTTGTTGAGAAACCCGGTTTAAAATTATAAATAAACGGTAGTGATATGCTTCAGCAATATTTGATAGTGACAATCCTTTTAGTGTGACATTTCCACGAATTCTCATTAGAAACTTCCTACTCACCATCAATGATTTGTCAATACAACGAGTGTTCACTGAACCATTACACATGTTAATTGCTAAACATCGGTTGAGGAAGGATACACCTTTGAATGCGTTGTTGATACCTGCGTCTAACCATAAGACTGGCTGTTTATTTTGCATTATATTTAAAAGTTGTATAGATGGGTCAGAACATGTATATATTTGTATCTGTCCCTAGAAAAAACAACATATATATATATATATATATATATATATATAGATAGATATATATATACATACATACATACATACGTATGTATGTATATAAGATTATATATGTTAAATTGAAATGTTTAATATTTTTAAATATGAAGTGGTTACAAGAATAATATTTGATTTAGAAAATATCCGGTTTATGAAATCGTATTTATGACATGTAAATTGAAAACATCTCTGACAATGTTTACAGTATTCGAATTGCTTTTAATGTTCGTTCCATTAACCGATTTTCCATTTCGCATGCTGCTTGCACACCGCACACCACACATCCAAAGAAACCATACGCCATCCATATCACCATTAAAACACACATCCCCTATGCGGCGGCGCTGGAGAGGGTAGAGTTTCAGTGCTTTTAGGCGGTCCCAGTAATCGAGATCAGTCATACCCTTAATTCGTTTAGTGAGTGCTCTCTGGGGTGATTCAATCCTCGAGATGTTTTGTTTTGTATGGGGAGACCACAGTGGGCAGCAGTATTCAGGTGTGGTCGTGCAAAGGAGGAGATAAGTGGAATGATGACACCTTGTTCTCTGGACTGGAAGATCCTTAAGATCCAGGAGCTCATCCTACGAGCTATATCAACCTAATTGTTGATGTGGGCACTCCATCTGAGATTGTTATCAACAATTACACCTAGGTCTCTGATATTTTTAGATGCTGTAAGCGATTCCCCTGAAGGATGGGAGTATATATAACACATGGTATTATTATAAACAGGGAAAATTTTAACATAAATGCAAACATGCGAGAATGTACGTACCCATACATAAATCATTATTTAATTCGGTGATCTACCTAATGGAGATCACTGAATTATATACGATTTAGTTGTAGGTACTTTCCTTTGCACCTCACAGAAACAGCTGTATTTTTTCTTTTTCTCTTCTTTTTTCCTCACATAATAAATGGAATAAGAACCAGACTTGAACTGGAGATAATTCACTTGACTACGTATACCTTCTACAAGTTAATGCCCTTCTTTATTTCTAGTTAATCTTATTAGAATTTGCAAGCATTTGGATTCAAAGCCGTACTGTGATTAGCTTCGGATCTCTATGTTGAATTCAGAACCTACAGATGTTGATGTTAACTTCATAATTCAAGATTGCTATCTTAAGTACACTCAGTTAAAAAAAGAAGAAAAAAACTAAGTTACATTCTTTTAATCGTCGTTATTCCTTCCCGCAAATACATGTCCTGATGTCTAAGAAAATAATAGTCCAGCAGCGACGAATTGATAAAAATCATGAAGTGGCACACAAAATGCTCGATTTTATTGCTCTGCTTTCAAATTCGGCTACTGTGAGAATAAATTGTCCATAATCTTTCTTAGAAACTTTGACTTTGAACCTAAGAAATAAATGATGATTATCATTTCTATAATACAATCACTAAAATAAAGTACGGAACATCAATCTGTTTATTATATTTTTTAAATAGTATGTTATTTACGAAATCATTTGCGCATCGGTGTTATTCTAATTAATTAATATAATTTGAAGGATTTTATTCTTTCAGATTGTCATACGTAATTAAATAGAACGAATTCCTCATTGCAGTCTAAGAGATTATTATTTTCTGTAATTTTATGAGTAATAAAATCTTTTCAAAAACTGAATTGACGGTAATGCATTCGGAAGAAATGAAAAGAATACAGAACGGGGGATTTTTTTATTATTATTATTTTAGCGTTTTAGAGCAAAACATTAAAATGTTTAGAAACAATGAAAACATCGGGAAAAGTCTTGAGGAATGGCAGCTTTAAGGTAATTACATGATAACGACATTTTCATACTAGCTTTTGTTACATTTTATAAAGTCGTGTATTTTAAAGATCATTATTCAATTTTAATTCTGAAAAGATCATTCGGTTTTATGGCTCCTTTTATATAATTGTTGTATTTCTAATAATCGTGTTGCATGTTCTTGCATTTTAATAAACGTTAATCTCTCAAGATAATTCAGTTTTTAACTTTTCTTCACTGTATCGCTTTAATCAAGCGAGTATGCGAATTTTATTTCTTTAAAAATAGTATTATTTCTGATAAAAACCTTCAAGACTGTTATAGATGGATATGATTGATTTTCTTTCATCAATAATGCCAGTAAATCCCTCCTATGTGGGTGGGCACTTTAAAGTTATGCAAGCCAGGGTTTCTTTTAATTAAATATGTGGAAGAAGCACTGCTATTGATTATATTTATTGGATTTATTCATTTTATTTCAGTTATATGACAAAAAAATCGTAAAATATACTTCTTATATCACAGAATGGTAGAAAGAATGTTACATTACGAAAATGTATTGAACACTTTTGGATCGTCTGCTTATTAGATAAGCTTCTTTTAGAAGTAGTGAAATGGAAATTTTCCCCATTGTCATTGTACGAAGCTAAATTTGAAGCGTAATTCGATAAAACTGATGATAATCAAATAAAGTTAATGGAAAAAAAAGATTCCTTTAAACATAACAACCGAATAAAATACGAATAAGAAGTTTGATCCATCCATGTTTTATTTTGCTTATCGTTTCATTGCTAATGGAAAATATATAAATTTTGGCATGTGGTAAGTGTACTGTTTTCAGTTGATAAAATGTAATAAGTTATATTCATAAATTAATTACACAGCAAATATATTTATTTCTTATTTTAGTGAGAGGTTAAGATTAAATAAAAGTCATCGAACCACGTATCCTTATAATGATATAAAAGAGGATATTATATATGTTCCCTAATGAATATAATCATAACCCCATGAAATGCAAGTATTTATAAATTTTATATCGAATGAAATTGTGAATGTTCGGTTACATGAGTAAGAGACAATTAGTTTACTAGAGTTTATGATGCATAAAACAATTTACAACACTTACAGCATTCAAAATAGCTAAGCAGAAGTATCAGTCTTCCTATATCGATACAAACGTTGATAATGAATTATTTCCGGATCAATACCATGTTCACTTGCTGAGCCCGTCTTATTGTAAGTAAGTGTCAGAAAAGTAAATTTAAAAGCATTTTAGAGTTGGCTTCTTTAGGTAAGAACATTGGGTAATTGATTTTCTTTTTTGACGCAAGAGTGGCTGTGTGGTAAGTAGCTCGCTTACCAATCACATGGTTCCGGGTTCATTCCTACTGCAAGGCACCTTGGGCAAGTGTCTTCTGCTATAGCCTCGGGCCGACCAAAGCCTTGTGAGTGGATTTGGGAGACGGAAACTGAAAGAAGCCCGTTGTATATATATATGTGTGTGTTTGTGTGTCTGCGTTTGTCCCCACCACATCGCTTGACAACCAATGCTGGTTTATATCCCCGTAAATTAGCGGTTCCTCAAGAGAGACCGATAGATACTAGGCTTACAAAGAATAAATCCTGGGTCGATTTCCTCAACTAAAGGCGGTGCTCCAGCATGGCCGCAGTCAAATGACTAAAACAAACAAAAGAATAAAAGAATTCATTAGAGCAGTTGTTCTCAACCAGGATCCATAAAACCGTTGAGGGTCCACATAAGATTTTGTTGTTAAACTCTATGTGCAATAAATTGATTATATTTCTGCAATGTACAAAATAATTTAATTTTTTTAATACGGTTTCTAATAATATTTAGTTATAAAAAAGCGGCGATCTGGCAGAAACGTTAGCACGCCGGGCGAAATGCTTAGCGGTATTTCGTCTGCCGTTACGTTCTGAGTTCAAATTCCGCCGAGGTCGACTTTGTCTTTCATCATTTTGGGGTCGATAAATCAAGTACCATATGCGTACTGTGGTCGATCTAATCGACTGACCTCCTCCCCCCAAATTTCGGGCCTTGTGCCTAGAGTAGAAAAAATATTTAGTGATAAAAACATAGTAGGATTTAAAAAAAAACATGTTATGGTTATGAGGATCCACACGAGTAAAATAAGAGTGTAAGGAGCCCAAAGACGAAAATGGTTGAGAACCACTGGATTAAAACTTTTAAAGCTATTTATATACCGAGTACCAGTATGTATCCATAACATTCTTCTTCTTAATCCTTTTTCCCATTGTGAAGAATAGGGCCTCAACAGTTGTTTTCCACTTTTTGCGGTCATTGGTGTGTTTCTATGCTGCTTCCCATGTCAGGCCGGTGGTCCTGAGCTCGTCCAAAATGCTCCGCTTCCATGTCTGCTTCGGGCGTCCTCGCTTCCTTTTCTCCTGCGGGTTCCAGTCAAGTGCTTTTCGTGTCACATTTGAGGGTTCTTTCCGCAGTGTGTGTCCGGTCCATCTCCATTTCCATCGTCTAATCTGAACATATATGGGCTCCTGGTTGGCCCTTTCCCACAGGTTGGTATTTGGTACTCTGTTGAACCACTTCAGATGAAGGATCTGCCGGAGACATTTGTTGATGAAGGTCTGGATCTTCTTGTAGTTGCTGCAGGTGGCTCTCCATGTTTCAGAGCCATATAAAAGCACAGATTTTACGTTTGAACTAAATAAGCGGAGTTATCCGTAACATAGCTTAAGATATTTTCCTATTTCAAATTTTTTATTTAATTTATTTCATATTTCATTACAAATTTCGTGCCTTGCTTCAATTTCTCTGTTAATATTTTTAAACAATCACATAATCTATTTGTTAATGACGTACCAGAATGGATTTTATAAAATACTCTCCTGAATTTCCAAATATTCTCATATTTTGTTGTTTTCTCTTCAGGAATTTTTTAAAAAGGATATACTGTCATAGATTTCAAACACTTCATTTCCATCTGAGTCTATGTCTATCTTGGTATTAGAAACAGTAATAGAAAATACTGTGTCGATTTTAACAATAATAGTCGTCAATATTAGAGTATAGAATAAAGGAGCACGCTGGCAACTCCGGGTAACAGTGCTTAGTGGTTTTTCATTAGTCTTTATTCTCTGAGTTCAAATCCCACCGACGTCGATTTTGCTTTTCGTTTTTCGGAGTCAATAAATTCAGAACCATTGGAACCCTGGAGTCGATGTAACTGACTCATCCTCTTCCCCAAAATTACTGGCCTTGTGCCAACATTTGAAACCAATATTGGAGTACAAAAAGTCACATATAATTATTACTTATATAAGTCAAGTCAATTTTAAAACGAGTGAATCAGGAGTAATGTTAAAAAATGCATTTGAAGTATAAGTAACATATATAACTTGCTTTTCGGGAAACGAAACGGTTTTAAACAGTAAACAGTAAACATTCATGTTCAAAATACAAAGTTAACATTATTAGTGATTGACTTCAAACACGTATTTAAATAATTAGTTTATCTCATTAGTTCGACGTATAAACATAGACAATTGTATATCTCAAGATAGATATATTTTATGATGCCACTCACAAACCAATAATATGGGGAAGTATTTTGAATATCAACAATTAAGTTGGTTTAAGAGTTGAAAACACATTTCTACATCTGACAGAAAACGGTGTATTGTTGTACTTTCGAATGGTCTTCATTTATTCATGGACACATTCGTCTGTGTGTTCATTATCGATGGAAAAAAGGGTAAATATTCCGGATTGAATCTGCATCCATAATTATAGCGTGTTTTTAGTATCTTCACGTTCTCCCATTGATTGGTAATATTTCCCAATTTAATTAAAGCAAGAATCTTCATATAGGAACTAAAAGCAAATACCTTAAATCTCATTGTTTTCATCAAAAGGAAAATTAATGAATAGTTCTGATTAAGATGTCTAGAGATTATTATTCCGGAGAGAGGGTTTTGGCAAACCAAACAAAGTGAATTTTAATGACAAAATTTCTTGATCTGCAACATATTCTGTGAAACTTCTGTTGTTAATATTCCAAATTAGCTCACTACAGTTGCAGATATACCAAACTTGTTACCTATCTAATAAAATAAAGTCACGACGTGTCTCGAGTCATTTTACAGGCTAGAAATAGCAAGTAGATCATTAGTATGATATTTAAAAAAGGTATCAATGACTACGTTGGATAACCTAGTGTTAGATATTAATATATCGAAAAAGGGTTTTCGGGCTGTCGAGCATTTATAGCATGTGTTAACTGGACATCACCTACAATACTCAGGTTTCCCAAAAGGAATACCATAAAGTTACTGCTTTTTTTTCACTGATGTTTGGTAATCAGTAACTACACAGCTTTCATTCTTCCACAAAATGTAGACAACCTAATAACGAGGTGACATCACAGTCTTATTATTGTTTCATACTCGAGAGACAAAACGACATTTCTAATCTTACAACAATCGCATAGAGACCAAGCTCTATGCAAGCAGACATCCTACGGCTTAGTGTGTTGCGGAAGAGCGGTGCTATGACGTTTTGCAGAGTCTCCGAGTCTAGTTCAAGAAAGGGCGAAGGAAAATACGACTCATGGGATGTTGAAATACGAAGCAAAATATTGAGATTTCGAGTTATCCAGCTGTGGATCTGATCCAAATTCAGCTCAAGGTAACCAAATCCAAATTGCAATGTTTAACGAGGTGAATGATTAAGTCTCCGACCCAGCAACAGATGAAGCTCATGTCACTTCCCGATAGCCACACCAGAGAAAGTCAAATGTAGTGAACCATCACCTTCAATGCTGTCAACGTACAACGCAAATATCAAAATACAAGGAGTTACACGACAAACATCTACAGCTTTAGCAACATAATTAGAAAATATATTTAAGAAAGCAAATTGATTTAGAATATACTGAGTGGACTTACTTATGCCACACATAGCCAAGGGAACGAACCAATTTTAGAGTATAAAATTATACCAGTCATATCTGGGTCTCACAACTTTCCAGCAAGCCATAATAAACTTCAGAATAGCGAGAAAGGTTTGCTTGACCTTTACACATACTTCAAAATAAAACCATAAACATATAACATCATCATCATCGTTGTTTAACATTCACTTTCCATGCTGACATGGGTTGGACGGTTTGACTGAGGTCTGGAGAACCAGAAGGCTGCACCAGGCTCCGGTCTGATCTGGCAAAGTTTCTACAGCTGGATGCCCTTCCTAATGCCAACCACTCCGAAAGTGTATTGGGTATTTTTCTGTGCCACCGGCACGAGGGCCAGTCTGGCGGTTTTAGCAACAACCACGCTCAAAAGATGATTTTTTGCGTGTTACCTGCACAGGAGCCAGTCCGGTGGCATTGGCAATGACCACGCTCGAATGGTGCTTTTTACTTGCCACCAGCACGGGAGCCAATCAGCAGCCCTGGCAATAGTCACATATATATGATCAAAAATAAAAATGCTAAAAGAACAGGACACTCTTCATCACACGAAAGGCAATACTTTTGACGGAAAACACTCGACCCCTTAAAGTCCCTTTCACAACATGCACACATTCCCCCAAAACCAGCAGATAAACCTACGACACGCACAAAGGTTTCTAGCCTTTAAAAATCTATTCACATTATTCACACTCAGTTCCATAAAGAGTAGATCATTAAAAGACGAAAGAAATACCACAAGGTATTTTGTCCGACACTCTAATTATTCTGACATTTAACTCCTTCACATCCAATATGATTACATCCATTGTCACATAAAAAAAGAGATCAGCTTTAATAGTTGAATTGCGACCGGAAGAAGAAACCAATGGTAATTTCCAAAAACAAGCTCCAGATCCTTTCATCTATGCTCTACTGTAGTCTAGTGTAAATATGTTTCTCACCTAGGAAGTAGTAGCATTGATGTTATTTGCTTTTCAAGTGAGCAGAACGGAAATAGGAAAAGATGTGTATGCTGTAAGGTACAGCTACTAATGAACGGAGGTGTTACAAGAAGAAAAAAAAACATTGCATGAGATGGGTTGATCACCTGAAAATATTTGATAGTATACCACTTTTGAATTCTTGAAATTGTACTTTACTGCATAGATCTTACAGGCAGCACTTCTGTTCTCACAACGAAGAAGACTGGAAAACTGCAAAGATACAATTATTATTAGGAAAAATTCCAACATGTCAGAAAGTGACAAAGAAAAAGTGATAGTGCTCAAGGAATTAAGGCGGCGAGCCGGCAGATCCGTTAGCACGCCGGGCGAAATGCATGGCCGTATTTCGTCTGCCGTTACGTTCTGAGTTCAAATTCCGCCGAGGTCGACTTTGCCTTTCATCCTTTCGAGGTCGATAAATTAAGTACCAGTTACACTCTGGGGTCGATGTAATCGACTTAATCCGTTTGTCTGTCCTTGTTTGTCCCCTCTGTGTTTAGCCCCTTGTGGGTAATAAAGAAACAGAGAGTGCTCAAGGAAGGTAGAGAACACTGAGAAAAGTGAAGAAAACTTCTGTTTACCCAAGAATTCCTGTGTAAATAGAAGGACATTTACCATAGGGTTAAGAGACTTTAAATGTGAGATGTCTCGGGCAAAGATGTAAGTTGCAATGCCTGTTGAAAATTAAAGCTTTCTTCCACGGTTAGAAATCTTAAACAAGTCTGGCGTCAGTTTTATCAAACACGTGAACAACATCATGATCTACAGTGTTATAGCATTCCAAAAGTTGCAGAACTGATTGTTTCGTTCCTGAATGATGATGCAGATACATTTGTGGCAATCATTATCTCAAGAACATACGTAAGACACACAATCTAGAAGATTCTTGGGTGAGCGTTGAAAATTTTAAAGTTTTTACGCCAGTGAAGAACTGTATAGACTGACGAGTACTTGAAATAGCAGTCTGCATAGGAAATCATGGAGTTTATGACCTGGATACGATAGTGACGTTTAAAATATCATTCTTGTCCAGACTGCAAATTTCACACTTATTAAATTTTTGTACAGGAGCTGGATAAAAAAGGCGACAGAAAGCTTCAACTCCGAGAAAACGTAAGAAATAATGAACGCGTTAGTTTTATTTCTGTTATGAGAAATTGGTTTTTGGTCGATTAAACATTATTTTGTATGTGAG
>NC_042998.1:32960066-32987566 GCF_006345805.1 Octopus sinensis
CTCATGGCAGGAGCCTTGTAAGCTATTTGAGGCTGCCACTTTCCTTAATAGAAAACAGAATTTCACGAACACGCTGTTCCTTCGTGTCAGCTATCGCAAAAATCGGCGAACAGGGGAGAAACAAAGACACACCACGTGGTAGTATGTCCCCACTGAACAACGCCATTCGGCAGACTTATGCCTGCAGGTCGCATCAAGTGGCTTCTAGCCTGAACTACAACAGGCTTGTCCCACAGAGGACGTTTCCCGTTTCTTTTGGGCATCCTCGTATGTATACAAGGGGAAGTCAAAACTTACCTGCACTTTCACCATAACCTATCTTTATTATTGTCACACAGCCTTCTGCGCATGCGCGCTTATAGTTGGTAATATTGTGGTCACGTGATTGAAGTTTGAATCTGATTGTGCCAGTTTTTCCTTCCGGCTTCACAGTGTAAGCATGGCCGCTCTACAAGCAATGTGCACCGAAGATGAACAAACAACAAGAACAAAGGGCATATATTTATATATGCATTTATGTATGTATATATGTATGTATGTATGTATGTATGCGATGTCCATGTGTGTGTGTGTGTTCATCCAAGACCTGCGCTTTATTTTATGACGAGATTTTTCTAAGTATAAAATCAATAAATGACCATCACTAACTTTATAATACTTTCTCTGGAAATCCTATGTTAAAATATTCATTCCCTGGAATACATACAGCTTTCTCAACCATTAGTAATTTGAGTTTTACTAATGTATCATTATAGCTATAGTTGTATTTAACTTTGGAAACTATACAGAAATAGCAGAATGTTTTGGAACCGAATGTATAGAAACATACCTATGTATTTATATAATCTTACTAATAGCGCGGTTTAGCTGCACGAATCACAATTCAATATAGCATATAAAACCTCTATTCTTGTGCATATGCATATAAATGATCGCGTATATATATATATATATATATATATATATGGATACGCAACTGAAAAAAGTATGAGAAATATGATGCCAGAGAGAGAGAGACAGAGAAAAAAAAGCAGGAAGAAAGACAGACAGTCGGGGAGAAATTAATATGATGGGGGAAGTAGAGATTGGAAGGCAGAGAAAAACAGAAAGACGTTCAATATCTGAGGTCACCGAATGATGTAAATATATTGAATCGCGAGTTGTCAGAGTAACATTGTTTGATTGTCAAGACCATTGTTAAAATCGCCTGGTATTCAAGCCGAATGAGAAAATGTATAGCTTTAGCAATAAAACATACATAACTTTTGTAAGTTCGCAATTATACATTTTCAGTCTTGATGGCAATAACAAAAACCATAAAAGCGTATGTCTTTGATGCGTACATTTAGTGATATACCAAGCTCATACAAAAGATAATATATTAGTCAACTTTATATCAATACATTTTCACACAAACGATGGTAAGTGTAGTCTTGTTCACCATTAATGCTGAGAACATACGTTGAAATCAGTTTCATGGTTGACAGATACTGGAAAAAAAAGAAAATAACTGACTGGTTTCGCTTCAATGAATGCATTGCAAGCTGGCCTTTATGGGAAAAAATCATATTTTATGCTTTATAAAATATCGGGTGTGGAGTGGTGCTGGAATGCCCGTGTGTCAGTAAGCCGGTGTATCTGTATATCTTTGAATAAATGAATGTTTGTACGATGAGAACATATTCGTGATTTACTATAATTAAGAGAATGGCTTAGAATCTCTACATATATGTTAAAAGTTATATTGATATTAAGATGGAATGAACGAATCAGTTGCCGACAGCGACACAACATTTCGTTTCGCAGTTGTACTACTAAGTTTATATATATATATATTGTTTACACACCCATGTTCGTCTTGCTTTTGGTAAATTCTCACTGCATATATATATATATATACATCAAATATATACGATTTATTTATTATTTTGCACATTACTTAATCATCGTTATATTTTTTATCGTATATTTAATATTTCTATTATCTGTAATTTTCTAGATGGGTGTCATTTTGAATTGGTAAAAGGTGTATTTCTTCTAATTATATATATATATATATATATATATATGTGTGTGTGTGTGTGTGTGTGTGTGTGTGTGTGATGTGTGTGTGTGTGTGCATGTGCACATGAGTGACGCACCCCGGCGTTGCCCGGGTGTTATGACCTACAGTCATATTGTATTATTTTATTCTTGTGGGCAGAATCAGCACACGATGAGGATGAAGCAATCAACTCTTTATAAACATGTTTTTCGGCCATTTTTTCTTATGAACAACGCTGCAGTTTCCGCCAACTATATTCAGTCAAAAGTCTGTCGTTGGGTTCGGACTATAGTACCTAAGGTACCATGAACGTGGAACCATGTGGTTGGGAAGCAAACTTCTCAACCACATAGCTAATCTTGCACCTAATATATGCGTGTGTGTGTGTGTGTGTGTTTGCATTCGTTGTTACATCAAGTATTTATCCCACTATGTCTCAAAGTTAGCAGTTCATGAAACAGAGATCTATAAAATAAATGTCAGATTGAAATACGCAGTGATGTTAGTATGATCAATTAAATTTTTGAAGGTGATACCCCATCATGGCGACAGTCGAAAGACTAAACCCAGTAAAATAATTTTTAAAGAGTTAATGGTTTCAAATTTAAGGTAATGGATTACTAACCACAAGATAATGAGTTCAAAACTTCGTATTGAACTTCCACACTCTTTACGATAACACTATATGTACATTGTAATTTGAAGTTGAATGGTTAGCAGTAAGAAAGATGTCCAGATTTCTTTAAATATTATTGTGCAAAATATTCTGGGAAAAAGTACTTTTTTCACCACAACACGTGCACACGCATATAGAAGTGTGTCTGTGTTAACTTGAGCTACTACAAATAGCAGCCAAATCGCTCTTAAAATACACCCTTTCGTCACAAGAAAGACACGGGTTTACAGTATTTCTTGGCTAAACAAAACACAGATAAACATACTTCACATTAAAAGATTATCTACTAAATGATATTAAATAAAGTTGACGGTATATCTTCGAAGTTTCATTCCCTGGTAAAACTCCATGTATTTTAAGATTGTTTGGGCAGAGTTGCCTCCCTTACATAAAGACCTAAAAATTGTGCAACCCGACCTCATTTACGAGGTTTATTTATTGTAAAAAAGAGTTGTTGTGCAAAAAAAACATACTTTATTTGGTAGCCGAAAGATTAGTGACTATTTTGATACATCATACGTCAAATTCCACGAATCCATAAGGAAAATACGCGCGCACACACACACACATACACACAAACTGTTTTATTATATGATATATATATATGTATAGTGTGTGTGTGTGTGTGTATATATATATATGTTCACTTAGCTGTTCGGCCAGGGAGACCGATAGAATAAGTACTGGGCTTACAAAGAATTAGTCATGGGGTCGGTTTACTTGAGTAAAGGCGGTGCTCCAGCATGGCCGCAGTCAAATGACTGAAGCAAATAAAAGAATAAAAGAATATATAAAAAAAAAATAAAGCACAACTTATCTGAATGTCCCGTCTTAGGTGAAACCATTATTTTTAAAGCACACCGTCTACAAATCTATTTTAGCTTTGCTCGAGTTGGTCAATTAAATTTTCTAGTATTAAATTTCTCTCCATTTTCCCCTTTCAGTAAGCAATTACAGTTACAAAGCTTTCACGACTGATTATTCCATTGTTCTGATTTTATTAACAATCAGTTCGCGTATTTGCAATACGAACATTTTCACTTTTGTGAACCTTCGAAGTGCTTAAGTTGCAATTTCCTGTGGCATCATATGAATGGAAAAGTTTGTTTGGTTGCACAGTATTTAATTTTACATTCTGGCTAAAGTTTACATACTCTTTCACTTCAGATTGCATTTACACTCGATAGCGCATGAATGTAGTTTGTTTTGTAAATCAAACATAACATATCAAGTGCAATATAGGACTCTTCCATCAAAATCGAATTGCGCTCGAAAACTAGACAGCGCCTATTATCAACCGAGTAATCTATTAATCATCTTATTTGTTAATAAACCAAATTCTCACTAACGGTCTTTTGGTAAGTTAGTAATAAATACTAACAAGGTATTAGATAGCTTACATCCGAAAGCAATATCCTGACATGATATTTTATTTACATAAAAACTTAATATTCGCAACCTTATAATCCTAACGAGATATTTTACCTCAAATTACCTCTATTTGACCTCTGAACATGTTTCTTTTATCACAAATGAAAAGGAGATTAAAATGCAAACTCAATTCAGAATGTTTAAAACAAATTTTCTTTAAAAGCTATTACAAAGTGATTGATGTGGTCCTGACGCCTTAACACTCTATAGAAAAGTCGAACAATATATTTACCTAATAAAGTAATATTTTTTCTTCATTTTTTGCTAAACCACTTGAAAGAGATAGTTACAGAAGTGAATAGATCTGACAGGATTAATACGGTAAGGCAACCAGGTGTTCAGTTATTGCACATGAATAGAAATTGGAATTTAGTGAACGATGTAGTTTGTTACAATTTTTTATGTATATATTTCGTTCTGCTTTCTTTTATGTTTTAGATAAAACATTCTTGTATTCACTTAATAACTTATAAGTAAGATATAAATTATATAACTATTTGCTCCCTTGGTGATACGAATCAGTCATGTTTACGTAAAATTGCATTTCTCGGCATGTTTCTATCATTGATATTTAAACCGATCCCATCTTTAATCAAGTAGATTTATGAGTAATTAATCTGTTTTATGTTTACGATTGAGCTTCTTCAGTCGTTAGGGCATCGGGAAAAATTTTCTTCCGGTTCTTTGTTTTCAGTTTAAATCCCAGCGATGTGAACTTTGCCTTTCGTCTTTATGGGATCAGCAAAATAACGTTTCATTGAAGTACTGAGATCGATCTGATCCATTAGCCTTGGCTTCTCAAAATTGTTGGCCTTTTTCCCAGTTAAGAAACAATTAATATTGATTACTGACTTGTTCAGATAGGTTTCACTTCACTCTATAAAACCTGAGAATAATTGTTTTCAAGGATTTGCTATTGTCCTGTTTCATTGAGAAACTGGCCTCTATACTGAATGACTGGGCTGTCCCCTTATTTCCATCCACTTTATGTTATATTTTTTTTTTAATTCGAACACAAACATAGTGATACATTAGCGTACTAGTTCTCAAACTGAGGACCGCAAATCGATTTTAGGGGGACCACGAAGGAACTCTGAAATATCGTGGAAATGGGTGGCTTGAGTCAGTTTAGTTTTAAAATTTCAAGACTTTCAATTTTTCGCATGCTATAATCCTTTTTTGTCGTTGACCTCAAAATCCCACGCAACTCCTACACGCTCATTTGCTAATCACATTTGTTGTACAACAGGTGCGATGGGCCAATGGGAAAATATGTGGGTTTAACGGCTGATCGTGCATGTGTTGTCAGTATTCTACGCTCACATGATTCACCACTCCACTATTGCAATCTACGTGTTCGCATGTCACTCGCCGTTGTTATCCTCACCGGTGCATGTTCTCGCATAACTTTCACCTTCGCCAGACACCCATTTTCATCCTGGTTCACAGTCTGGACATTACTGTACACGAATGTATATAATTTTTTCCATGTTAATCATTCTGCATTTTATCGGGGACCGGCGTATAAATTCTTTTGAAAAGTTTGAGAACCACTGCATTAACGGCTCGCCAACAGGAAGTGGATAAGAAGTTTTAAGCAACTCAAGCTCTTTACTGTTTTCATGAGAGAAGATTTCACTCGTGAAGTTACAGTTGCCAGTAAATAAAAATATATATATAATGAAATTATTGTATACAGTGCTCAGGTGCACCACAACTTGTCAAAAGTACGTATAAAGCATATGCAGTAATGTACAAATGTCTGGAGAGTGAACAGTGTATGAGTCAGATACATGCTTGCGTGTATATGGAGGGGAGAAAATCAGGTGTAGTGTTGGCGAATCTCAGGAAATATGGAAGTTTTGAAGGATGCAGTGCTCCGAC
Organism: Octopus sinensis; assembly: GCF_006345805.1. Lineage (NCBI taxonomy): Eukaryota > Metazoa > Mollusca > Cephalopoda > Octopoda > Octopodidae > Octopus > Octopus sinensis. Next base: position 32,966,102 of record NC_042998.1, read on the forward strand.
AACTAACAACTGATGCCGGCAGTTTGTTCCATGCTTCAGCAACTCTCAGCGTGAAAAAATGTTTCCGAAAGTCATGGGAGCTGTGTTGTTTTCTGACTTTGTAAACATGTCCACGGGTGTTAGACAGGTGGAGTTTGAAAAGGTGCTCAGAGTTATTGTTTGTAAGATGGTTAATAATTTTATGGGTGTCTGCCAAATCTACCAACTTCACTGCAACCAGCGTTGTAACAGGAAGTAGTAATGAAACAACGACAGAATTGACAATAAGGGAAGTATTGGGTTGTCCGGAAAGTTCGTGCCGATTTTTAGTAGCTTACATTTCGACTTATTTTAGAACATGGTTGAGTCCATAAAATAGGATTTTACTACACCTCCATTTAGAGCACAGTTTAATCTATCTTTTCGTGGAAGAAGATTTATGTTCCTATAACCTGTGTTAATTCTGTAACCCTTTAAAATGGAAGATAAGAAAGTTCATTTTCGGCACTTGTTGCTTTGGGAATCAGACGAAAATTGCTGCAGCTCGGCTGGGATGTGTTACTCCACCCTCCATCTTCACCAGATATTGCTCCTTAGGATTTCCAATTATTCAGGTCTCTGCAGAATAGTCTTAACGGTAAACACTTCAATTCCTTGGATGACGTAAAAAGATACCTTGATGAATTCTTTGCCATGAAACCACCTCAATTCTGGGAAGAGGGTATTTCAAGTTAAAGGAAATATGGAGACGCATTGTGCAATAAAATTATTCATATTGGGTTGATTAGAAATGAACTGGTAAGTTTTTATTGACCTTTTTTCTTTCCTTTAAAAATCGGCACGAACTTTCCGGACAACTCAATAACAATAGTGACAATATCTACCAAAACGAAAAGCATGCATAGAAGCACTTTTTTTCCTTTCCCTGGAGTCTCTTTGGTTCTAAGACTTCGTCGTGCGACAAGGTTGGGACAAAAGATCTACTACAAGAGGTCCATTATCAGGGAAAATATTTTAAAAAAATAGAAAACAAACATTTCAATATCTCATTCTATATAGAAATTTTCCATGACAAAATGGATAGAAGTATTTGAGTGAACCTTTCCAAGAATTCCTCTAAACAAGTAGTCTAAGATTACGTGCTCTTTTTCCAGACAAAAGTAAATGACTTCTCACACTCTCTTTTCTCCAACAAATATCGCTGTAACCTTCGATATATGCACCCTAAGATCGCTTTGGAAGCAAAGTCACTTGCTCAAAGATCTTGGATGACTAAATGTGCATGAAGTTGTCACCGACGAAACCAGGATTCCTTGTACTGAATCAAACTTTAAACACATTATGGTGCGCGGTTGATTCGGAATATTTCATGCTTCAACGTGAAGCATTAATTCTCTGTTTTCAGAGCTGAGGTATTTTCCTCTGTTTCATTTCTTTTTTGTTTTTGGTTTTTGTCCTTTCTCTAGTTTACGCATTTTATATGTAATACAACCACCGTATCGTCCTGTACCTTCTAAGATCTTTTTCTTAGCCCTTTGTATTTAATAAAGAAGCCGTTCTTCTTCTTCATCTTCTTCTTCTTCATCTTCTTCTTCTTCTTCTTCTTCTTCTTCTTCTTCTTCTTCTTCTTCTTCTTCTTCTTCTTCTTCTTCTTCTTCTTCTTCTTCTTCTTGTAGTAGTAGTAGTAGTAGTAGACGAGAAGGAGGAGTAAGAGAAGTGATAGAGCGCCTAATTAAAGCCCTTCCAGTATTTTCGACTCTTTTACATCGTGTATTTAAAACTGCCTCTAATCGGTTTGGCCCTTTATTCCGCTACAACCGATCTAACCAGTGAATTCGTCGATGTGTACCAGCGTAAGAAATCTCGATTATCCATGTTGTTATCATAGCAGTTTTTGTTATTTTTCACATTAGATTTTGCACTTTGTCCTGGTGACGAGGCTATCAGTGTTAGTGCAAGAGAAAATTGCGCTGGCGTGCCTAACACTTCCGTTATTAACCCCGTGCATATTATCGATCGAATTGTATTTCTTATTGCTACAGCCATTAATGTTTTTTATTAGTAGTAATTATTGATCTTAGTAAAACACCTCTGCATTTTTCATCCTTTATCTTTCAACTAATGTTCATGTCTAATTCTAATACCATTCTTTCGGCTGGTGATTGATGCTACAGTTGCTCTTACTGACGTTTCTGATGTTAGTACTATTACTTCTTGCGTCTTTTTCTTTCTTTTTCGTGTAATATGTTTGAGAATCAATAGAAACGATTCATTATTGTTAGTCCAAACAAATATTCTTAAATTTCTCTGATCTCATTAATCGCTTAGTACTTTAGCTGACATGTTGGTTTTGGATGGCAAGAAGAGATGACTTTCAGGAAACTCTGAGAGGAGCAAAGTAAGAAAAGGAAAAAAAGAAAACATTATCAATTAGAATAATTTCCAAAGATTTTTGCTTCCTTGCAAACGAATTAAATCGATAATTAATAATTCTCAATCAGAGTAATGTTTTTCGTTGTTTTCTGTTCTTTTTCGTTTAGTTCTTTTCGTTGTGAAACTAATTTAGAAATTTACAGAATATTAATCCTGTTATTACCTTCATTGATTTAGCTAATAATACGATACTTATACACAAGTTTAATTCCTTATGTAATTTGTTCTTCCAGGCATTTGCATTGATGCTTTTAATATTTTAATATTCATTAAGCTTCAAAAGGCCAATGACTAGCACAATCAATCATGTGAAGTATTAAATACCTTGCGATATTTGGTCATATTTTATTGTTCTGAATTCTAATCCCTCCTAAAGAGATTTTCACTTTTCAACCTTCCAGATCATTAAAATAAATATCTGTAAAATTTTAGTGTCAACTTAATCACTCCAACACTAACTACGTCCTTCATTGAGATTAATGGTCTGAACCTAAGTTTGAAATCAATATTATATAAGTTAGTAGGTAGAGATGCTTCAAGGAATAATAGAGAGTAAGAATATATACCATCGCCTATAAATTTCGATTCTTCTATGACTTAGGTTCAATTTTTTGGCACAGTAGACTTTTATATTATACAAGAGAAGAGACCACTCAGTGGATCCCTTATATGCTAAAAATAATATTAATTTCTACTCTTATTATCTTTTATCATGCTTTGCTACTTTTTATACTATCAGGTTTGGTGAAATTATTCTTTAAATTATTAATTGCTTTTTAAACTACTTTTTTGATTTCTTTATGTTCGATTGAATTAACAGCCAACTCTCACGCTGGTATGCACGCACACACACACGCACAAACACACACACACACACACGCACAAACACACATACACACACACACGCACGCACACACGCATGCACACGCACATATTATTTCGCAACAGATAAGTAATCTTGATATTTATGTACAGTCGTTACTTGTAAATGTAATCATTGAAACTACTGAGTTGTTCCCCTTACTTACAACGTATCTATTTCTGAATGCTGAAATATTTTTAAAAAATCCTTCTTTTTGCCATAGCAACCACATCTTTATAGCTTGCGAATATTAACCATCGTGGGGCGCATTCTCACCACGCATTTAGTATCCCTGCCAATTTTCAGCTCGATCCTAGCACGTTTAGTGCCATTGAATCCTTACCAAAGCCAAAGTGTGCAAGTTTTTTTTCCTCTTTTATATAGGTAGATAATATAGATCTGTTATGAACTGAAGTTCAATGAATCGACTAAAATTTCAGCTGAAATTCATTAAGCTAAAATGGCAGAATGATAGTATTTTAAATCCTATATTTACGTTTCGATTTTAAATCTTTATGACTTTAATTTTTTGTTTTTCTTCCTATGTATACGAAAAAATAAATACCACAATATTTTCTCTTTACTCTCGCTTTTACTATTTTACTTGTTTCAGTCATTTGACTGCGGCCATGTTGGAGCACCACCTTTAGTCGAGGAAATCGATCTCAAGACTTATTCTTTGTAAGCCTCGTACTTATTCTACCGGTCTCTTTTGCTGAACCGCTAAGTGATGGGGACGTAAACACACCAGCATCGGTTGTCAAGTGATGTTGGAGAGAACAAACACAGACACACAAACACACACACACTTATATATACCTATACATATATATGACGGGATTCTTTTAGTTTCCGTATACCAAATCCAATCACGAGGCTTTGGTCGGCCCGAGGCTACAGTAGAAGACACTTGCCCTTGGTGCCACGCAGTGTGACTGAACCCAGAACCATGTGGTTGGTAAGTAAGCTACTTACCACACAGCCACTCCTTCGCCTATATATATATATATATATATATATATATATATATATATATATATATATATATATATATATATATATATATATATATATATATATATATATATATATATATATATATAATATATATATATATATATATATATATATATATATATATATATATATATATATATACAAGGGTGTATATTCATTTGATTTTGCCATGTATTGAACATTTGATTGGGGAAAAAATTAATATTCATCATGTAAGATAAATAATTGATTTATTTTATCAATTTATACTTTACAGTATTTTCGGATGATATCCAAAATACTAAATCTTCCCCTCTTTTCGTAACTATTTTTCTGTTTCTAAGATAAATTGTACAAATTTAAAGCACTTTCTGTATAAATCAAGATCACTCTTCATTTGGTTCGTTGGTTTTCGTCCAGAAGCATTCATATTGTAATCGATACCAGATGGTACAGAATCTTATTAAGAAGGTTTACTGTCTTATAAGCTCATTTCACAACTTCTTGAATAATCTATATTAATGGTTTCTTGTTGATGATGGAAACAATTCTAAGATATCGTGTTTGCTGTGGTTTACTTTGATTGCTGTTATCTTCTAGGCATATATTCCTTTGCATATCTTGTTGAATTCTGAAGGCAAATCAAACGCTTTAAGTCTGCCAACACATATGTTTTATAATGTTGCAATCAGTTTTATGGCTTTCGTTTTCGTATTATCTTTGATTCAATGTAAAGCATGATTCTCAAATGTTTTCTCATTTTCTAGATTTGGTCATACCATATTCCCAGGGGTGCCAAGGCTTCCCCAAATGTCTGTTGCGTAACTAAATTAAATAAATACATACTAGATCTGCTTGGCATCTTCTGTCAAGTATATCAATAAAATATTTTATAGAATGCCTTACAGTTACTGTGTGCTACAAAGTTAAGTTGTCATTTACTAATTAGACTTTTATCAATCTTATAATAAATTGTTTCGGGTCCGATGCCTTGTCCTCTGCACTAACATATATATCAGCCATATACTTCATCTGCCGGAATTATTAAATTCTTCTTCTTATCCCCAAGAAAGTTTGACCTGCTCTTTTTGATTTCAGACTGTTCGTACGAAAATTTATGCAGTGGTCATAAAATGTTTTTGACAATATATCGCATTTTACGCAATTCCTTTGTTCTTCTGAATCTGTTCATTTTGTTATTCATATCTCTGTACATTAAGTAGGAATGCAATTCTTAAATACCTCGTTGAATTATTCTCAGAAGCTTACAATAAACAGCACGTTAATCATTTCATCACATATGTTGATGTTTCGATTGTTACTCCTTGTGTTTCTAATACTCAGTTTTTAAACATTATTAATCTCACTAGCATATCTACCCATCTACGATGGAGGCACAAAGTGAAGGAGGGAAGTCCTAACAGCAGTATGTATTGAGAAATGTCTAAATGGAATTGATAGATTACTGGGTGATGCCTTAGAGGAATCACGTTATTGTTGGTAATACAGCATTCTATTGTAGCTAAATGACGTGTTTGCGGCTAAGTGGCATGTGATGACGATTCCCTCCCGAACTGAAATAGGTTCTCAGCCTCTGTAAGTGGACCACACCTAACGAAAGCCAGAGCTTCCTTCGACCACTACATAAAAAGTATTAAGAAAAAAATGTTATTTAGATATACTTTTATTTTAGTTGTTTACACTATTTTACGCTTGTTTATACTCTTATACATTCAAAGTTCACAAATTTCCTTATTCAAATTATGAATCATATTCCTTTCAATAATATCAATATTATTACAAAACTTTTTTGTTGACGATATTTTCCGTTTAGTTGACATTAATTTTCAAATTACTGGAATCCGTTGCTCTATTCATAGCGACGTATATTTAGCCGTGTGTAAACATTGGAGTAGGTAAAAATACACCTACACAATCTAAAATCTGGCCTGTTCCTTGTTTGCTGTGAATGCGCGAGCGGAATTTTTAGGGTTGCAAAAAGTCAAACTAAGACTTACCTCTCACTGTTCTATACGAATAATGTCTGGATGTTCTCGTACCATTGGTTATTTTGATTGAGAAAACTGAGATGTAAACAACAGCCGCTTCGATTAGCTGTTTCGAATCCTGCTCGAGACTGACACACTTCAATAACTACTAAATAATCTCACACATACTGATACATACTTCTTCCATTTGATTTTCGCTATTAACCGTCCTCGCAACACCCTTCGTATCTACGACGGGGCCACGAACTATACGATGAAAATCCAGAGTTACTCGTGGTCGGTGAATTTTTAATAAAAACGCGAAGGTGGTTTATCAATTCAAAAATCGATATCTACGAAATAATCATACCTTCCGAATTTTAATGCTAAAATCCTTCCTGGCGACCATCTTTGTAATCCCGAAAAATATTGGTCCAGCCGTCTAGCCGTGAAGAGGGGACAGACAAAGAGACGGACAGACAAACAAACAAACGGATGGACATAACGTCCACTATGGTAAGATAGCAAATCTTCCCATCTGCGATCGGAAATAAAGGGATAGCATCGCAAATCTGAGCCCTCTGAATAACGAAATGTATGGGGGGGGGGGACGGAAATGAATCCAGAGTTAATTCCACGTCACCGGAATTTTAGCAAAAAAAATCAAAGTTGATTTATTAATACAAAACTCAATGTCCATTAAATAATCATATATTTTTTTCACATATTTTTCGCTAAAATCATTCCTGATTACCTCCTTCATAATCCCGAAAAACATCGTGACCACTGGTCCAGCCATTTGACCGTCAAGAGGGAACAGACAGACGGACGGACATAACGCCCATTATAGTAAGATACATTCTGCTATGTCTTGTTTTGCAATCTTCCTCGGAAGAAGGAAATACACAGTAACTCTGATAAAACCACTGCTTTTAATCAATTATATTTTCATTCATATTCCAGGTGTGATTTTAAAATTGGCCCATTATAATTATGCTTAGTTTATTATCATAAACTTCAATTTCATTAAATTGAACATTAAATATGGATCTTGATATACATATCTCCATATTTTGTGAGTTACTTCAGTCTTTCATGTTATTCTTGCAAAATGTTCAGATGTATATATTTCTTTACTACCCATAAGGGCTATACACAGAGCGGACAAACAAGGACAGACAAAGGGATTAAGTCGATTACATCGACCCCAGTGCGTAACTGGTACTTATTTAATCGACCTCGATAGGATGAAAGGCAAAGTCGACCTCAGCGGAATTTGAAATTAGAACGTAGCGGCAGACGAAATACCTATTTCTTTACTACCCACAAGGGGCTAAACACAGAGGGGACAAACAAGGACAGACAAACGGATTATATCGACTCCAGTGCGTAACTGGTACTTATTTAATCGAGCCCGACAGGATGAAAGGCAAAGTCGACCTCAGCGGAATTTGAAATTAGAACGTAGCGGCAGACGAAATACCTATTTCTTTACTACCCACAAGGGGCTAAACACAGAGGGGACAAACAAGGACAGACAAACGGATTATATCGACCCCAGTGCGTAACTGGTACTTATTTAATCGAGCCCGACAGGATGAAAGGCAAAGTCGACCTCGGCGGAATTTGAACTCAGAACGTAGCGGCAGACAAAATACGGCTACGCATTTCGCCCGGCCTGCTAACGTTTCTGCAAGCTCGCCGCCCTGCAAAGTGTTCAGGTGTATCTTAGCTATGATCTCAGTAAAAGGAACTGTAATACGTTCCAATATGTTCGCGGTGCAAATGCAGTACACCTTTGATTTCATGAATCACACTAGGAAGATATAGGTCTAGCTTACCACCGCATAGCTACAGACTCATGACCTATTCGTCTTTCTAACAACATTTTTATCTAACTAGTTGTGAACTGCGACTGTGAGGTGGTACGTTATCTTGCATAACGGCAAGCTATTGGTTTCCATCACGCCGCTCGACTTCTGATCAAAAGAACATATCAAGATATTTTTTAGAGATGAAAGTTTAGTCAAAGAAAAATGGTAACTGTTCAGTTAACTGGCGCCGCACATTTCACGCGTTCGTTTACCGTGAAAGAGATTCTAAATTAACCAACAAATTCTGAAAGCATAATTATATAACATTATAAAATTACAAAGTTATGGAGATTAAATGGTTTGCATATTAATATGAACTTTTGTGAAAATTTTCTGTAAAAATGGCCAACTAACATCAGTGGCCATTCAGTATTTTAAATATTTTAATAATTTACAGAGTGTGAAATTGTAAGTGCTTTTTAAAGTTTTGTCATATAATATTTTATACTCACTTCCCGTTTGGAACAAGATTGCTAAAAATTACATTGCTTATTTAACCATATCAACTCGGCAATCAGAAGGAAGTACGCACCAGATCACATCCCAAAAAAATAAGTGAGGAAAACTTCAAAGGCATTTTAATATGCATTCCTTCACTTCTGATCGCTGAAGCCTTGTTGAATAACATCCAGAATTTTATCAGGTGTTAATGAGTGCAGAATGGTGATCGATAACTTTATGTTCAATCTAAAACTGAAATTTTACCGTCGATGTATTAAATGTTACAGATGAAGTAAAATATTCTGCGCGTAAAAGTTAAGAGATTTTAATAGTAATTGTTTGGCGACACTCTCAACATGATCCATATAGATGTTAGATAATTGAAAGCTACACCAATGCCAGAACGGGACGACACTGCATAGTGCCAAAGGTTCCAGCAATGCCATCACGCTTCAGGACCAGTTACTGCAACAGCCTGGGTTTCAAGGTCCCACAGCTTTTTAATATTCTCCCAAAGAGTCTGAGGAACTTGCACAAAGTAGATGTAGGGTTTTTAAATCAAAACTGGACCTCTTCTTGTCGAGAGTCACAGATGAACCTAACTCACGGCAAGAGGTGAAAATGAGGGTAGCTATATCAAACTCCATGCTTCACCAAGTGCCACATATTAGAGGATGCTCTTAGTAATAACAGTGTAGCAAAACGGCGGTGCATCAGCATGGCCGCAGCTCTGAGCTGAAACTAGAGAAACAAAATCTATATGGAGCATGTCTTTTGCCGTTGTTCCCTATCTCATAAACAATAAATATCCAAACAGGCGTTTGACCGTTCTTGGCACCGTTTTGCCTGAAGTGCTCAATTAGAGTTGGCGTTGAAAACTTGTCACTCTATGACCAAATCTTGCTCAAAATTGCATGGCACCGCCTTCGAAAAAGAAGACTCATTAAGTAATGTTCTCTCAAATATTCTACACATCACTTAAGAAAAAGCAGCATAGGTCCCCAGTAAGAACACCGTTTATCATAGATCTGCATAATCAGGGAGGACCTGTTCTAAACAAATTATGACAACAAATTTCCAGCATTTTATATATCAGACAATGATAATTATTTTGACAATAAAGATGTGAAGGATATAACTTTCAAAAGAATATTTCAACGTAAGTTAGCCTCAGACAAAATTGTTCAGAGGGGTTTTATCGATTAAATGTTTTCTGCATAATAGAGTTTATTTTATTAAACTGCTAGCAGATTAAAAAAATACGCGCAGAAAAATGTAGTTGCATATAATTTGAATTCAAATTATAAATGATGCAACTGAATGTGGAAGCTTGTTTTGCCAGTTCGGCCATGGCGATTTGATGTAATACCAGCCATTTGTAGAAGTTGTTTAAGTCAATTGATTCGATCGTCGGTTGATAAATGGTGCCTAATTTATCGGACTAGTGATAATATGTCAAATTAAAAGTAGGAAAAGTAAGTCTAGAAGTAAAAAGATACAAGTAGAAAAGAAAGCTACCATTTTAGAATGAAATGTTGTTGTTTTCTCTCAGTGTTAAAAGGGGAAATTGATTTTCTCCCTTATAGATACAGTTATTTTATTTGGCACTAATTTTCTATATTACAAATGTAAGTAAAAACAATTATGTACGAGATTTATCTTCCCTTAGAGAACAGTCACTTATTTCTACTCATAGCGTAACTGAGAATTCTTTTATTGACAAAATCTGGATGGAATCGACAAAAGAATAACTGCCAGTTTTGTAAATTTTGCAGATCCACCTTCAGCATACAATGAAGCTGTCCGATATTATTGTTGCATTGGTCTGCGATTTCTATGAAAGAAAATCCAGATCATAACAATATTGAAACAACTACACGGAAATAATAGACATTACTCACAGAGTTGCTTGTTTGGTGCAATGATTTTAAGTAATCTTAGATGGTGGCCGTAAAGCAATACAGGGAACGTACGATAAGGTGAGTCCTCGCTTTAATAATTTTATTATATATCTCCTGCAATGAAGGAAAGAAATGTATGTGAGTTTTGAAAATAAACATCATTAATATACTAAAATAGAGGGTAAACAGATGACCAAAAGTAGAGGAGACCGGGTCTAGTTGTTACACGGTTAAGTTGTTACAAGCCCATTGTTTCCAACTTCAAGAAATAGGTGGCACTCGGGTCTCAACCACGTGAAGGCCAACTCCATAGCATCATTACTGCACATGTGTATTGCACTGGCGGGCTGTCACCAGCAAAGGTATGGCTCAAAAAACGATTTTTTACTCCAAAAGGGAAATTTTGCCTCAAAGTTATTTCCTTAACTACGAAAGCACAAGTGGTATTACTGAAGTAGTTAGTGGCTCATTAGGAAGTGTTGGAATTTGCCTTCGATACATGAAGGTGTGTCCTGGATGCCATGAATTGCTAGTACTGTGTTCGAGGTAATCCCCAGAAATCCATGGTCGGGGCTAATTGTTACAGTGTATCAACGTACCCCAGGCATGTAACAACTTACCCCTTCTATTTCAGTTTAACACACCATGCCTAGAAATTACAAAAGGAAGACTACCAGGGGAGATACCCCTCCTGATGTCATGGAAAGAGCTGCCAGAAAAGTTGTGAATGAAAAGAAATCATTACGGGATGTTGCTGTAAAACAGCGCATGGTAGATGAAATAAACGAACGGAAATCCAAACCAAAAAAGGCAACTGGTACAAAAAAGGCAACAAAGGGGAAGGGAAAGTCAACTAAAACGGGTAAAGGCAAAGGGGAGTAACCTCGCAGCAAACAAGTCGCCGATTGGAAATGCCTTGTCTGCTCAGATTGGTATTCCAACTCCCTTCCAAGTGAAGAATGGGTGCAATGCATGATCTGTAAAGACTGAGTACTATTTTACATTTCTCACACCAGTATCACAGTTAGGATATGAGTTGGTTCAAAGCACAATTAATTAATTAAAATAATACTTCCTAGATGCAAGAAGCATGAGACGTATTCATTTTAAACTTGTTAACATAATTCCGAGTTATCAACAGTTGTAACAAAGTACCCGAGTAAGTGTCACAACGTACCCCGCATTCGGAGACAATTGTTACAGCTGACAACACCTCATTAATTAGAACTTGTCTAATTAATGTTATGTAATTTGTTTTTTGTTGGTGATAGCAATAAATAAAGATGTTTTACTAATTAAATCGGAAAAGAAATTTCAGCTGTGTTCATTTATGTGGCAAAAAAGATGTAAGAACTAGATCTGGTCTCCCCTATAGTTGGTTTGGCACAAGATAGCTTGGTGCCGAAACGTGTGTGTGTGCATCCAAATATGATTGTATGTATGCATGTAATTTTTTGTGTATGTATATCGGTATGTGTAAGTACATGCGTGTTTATGCGAGTTGGATTTAAAAAGATTACAATTTTCAAGTTTAGCTTTTTCCTATTTTCTTATAAGACACCATTGCAGTTTGTTCGAATCAGTAAAAATTTCTAAATTCATTTTACCAACATATCAAGATCCTTTCCGTATCATCAGTCTTTGAAATCAAGTTACCTACTTCGCTGCCTTTTTCACAATAAACTACTTATATTTATGCAAACTTTACCGCTAGTATTTGACCGTTAGAGTTCAATTTTTGCGATAAAATATGAATATTGCTGCCATAGTCGCCTTTTTTTTTTACGGAGAATTCTATTATGCTATAGATCATTAATAAATATTTTTCTCTTAATTTTTTTGAGGTTCTTTAGTGTAGTGTGTAATAACTGTAATTCTGACTTGTCGTTTGTGCGCTTTGAAGTATGTCACAAAGGATCATGGGAATTTTGTTGCACCGGACTTCAAAAATTATACAAAGGTTAACATCGGGTGGGGTAGATTTCGTGATTTATGTGCTATGAATCTTTGTTGAATTTTAGTTTGTATATTACTATTAGTGATATTTCCATAGTTGTTCTTCATATTTTTGTTACCTTCTATATAAAGTTATAGCGCTGCCAATTTATATATTCAGTTTTATTTAGTGCACTGCATTATAATGCGTTGTGGTGGGTCTTTGTTGTAGAATTATGCTCAACTGACGAATAAACGTTATGAGGTGGATTTTCATTCGGCTATATTTGGGGTTTTTAGGCGGCGAGCTGGCGTAAACGTTAGCGCGCCGGGCGTAATGCTTAGCGGTATTTCGTCTGCCGCTACGTTCTGAGTTCAAATTCCGCCGAGGTCGACTTTGCCTGTCATCCTTTCGGGGTCGATTAAATAAGTACCAGTTAGGCACTGGGGTCGATATAATCGGCTTAATCCGTGTGTCTGTCCTTGTTTGTCCCCTCTGTGTTTAGCCCCGTGTGGGTAGTAAAGAAATAGGTATTTCGTCCGTCGTTACGTTCTGAGTTCAAATTCCGCCGAGGTCGACTTTGCCTTTCATCCTCTTGGGGTCGATAAATAAAGTACCAGTTTCGCACTAGGTCGATGTAATCGACTTAATCCCTTTGTCTCTCCTTGTTTTTCCCCTCTATGTGGGTAGTAAAGAAATATATATTTGGGGTATTTTTGTAATACATGCAATGAATTTGTGCTTGCGTGTGATATATACTGACTTGTATTTTAATAAAACATTTATTTATGCTGTTATTTAGTTTTTATATAAGACTTAGAAACATCTTGCTAGTGTAAGTACAGTCAGTTTAAAACTCTGCATACTGAGTACCTGTAGGTTTCAGGGATCATCACGAGAAAATGCACACCGTTTCCAGTCCTTCCTCTCGAAGGTTTTACAGTGGACCAGTCCCCTCACTGATTTCGATTGACTGGTGTTCGATCGCAAGCGCATTTCTCCAGCCCAGTTTTGTCATTTCTTGACAGTCATATCGAATGGCTAACCCTCTTAACTGTAGTCTAAATCTCTTTCAAGGTGGCTTTTGCTTACTGATATTGGATACCAGTTGATAGCAGCCACCGTCTCAGTCTGGCCCCAATAAAATCCATACTTCTACCTTCTACAAGAAAGTGCCTTTTACTCCTCCTACCAGCATGTATACAATCTTCCAGCACCGTCTCATAACACTCATCTTTCCTGGGCTGCATTCTATATTGTCTTTGTGTGGAACAGTTAATACAACAAGGTGTATTAATTTACATTTCTCACGCCATATTGCCATATCCGCTTTCTTCCTTGTTGATATCGAAATGTATTAAAACAAGATCTGCTGCTCCCTCCCATACTCCGTTCCAGTTCTCGTCATTTTTCTTCCGTTTTGTGTAACCATCTTGACCTTGATGGACTGTAAGTTAGTATTTGCTGCATCTGTTGTTGTTGTGGGCGGAGAATTAATCCTGTATCAGGAAACCGTCATTAAGCAATGCTTGTTTTACACGTAACATTTTTTAATATTTAAACCTTCTTTGCTCTTGAGATTCAATGGAGTGATGCATTAGAAAAAGTAAACACCAGCGATTAATAAAGAACACTTAAAATATCTTTAAAAGTTTAAAATAGTCATGTCTTTAATATAACATTTGTAAATGAAAATATCTTGCTTATTTACACACACACACACACACACACATACACACACACACGTCTGTATGTATGTTTCTGTTTATGCAAGAAGCTGCTAAGTGTACTGTATAAGTTAAGTTCATGATTCAGCCGATTCCTATTGGATGAAAACTGACGCAGATGACGCGAAACATTGGTTGGAATATTGTTAAGCTGGTGATTTACTTCTGATGATTTTATTTTAAGCAACGCCATATTTTTGCATGGTGAACATCTCTCAATAGCTTCATGTTGCATCTGTTTGACGTTAGTAATAAATCAGTTTGGTAGAATTGCTTAGAAGTAGATAGTGAAAACATACACTACACTCATGAAAGGAATTATGTTCATAACTAAGAAAATGTAGCAGAGAACGTTTCGTCTGATATACTCTCCACCCTTAATCAGGTGTTTTGGGGAAATTTTGAACTTGGGTTCTCATTCCTAAGGTATTTTTCAATGTTATTATTATTATTATTACTTTTTTTTCTTCTTCTTTCAAATTTGCTTCCATTTCTTGCCGAGTGTCTTCCCGAATCCTACGGAAAAGAAACTCATAGTATACATTGGTAGGCCATTAAACCAAACTCAGTAGTTCGTAAATTTTTTTTTTTTTATTGAAGTTAAATTAAAATACATGAGCAGCAACAGTTCTCACATTGACAATGCTCTTCTCAATACGTGTGATGTACCAGTTAAGACAATCTTTTGCACTTCTTGCAGGGATGGTAAGCCAGGGATCATTCTCATATAATTTTCGGTTCCCTTCTTGATCATTTCTAGTGCTCCTACGATCACTGGTATTGTAACCGCCTTGAGATGCCACATTTTCTCAATTTCAATGAGTAGGTCTTTATATTTTCTGAGCTTGTCAAACTCTTTCGCTGAGATATTATGATCACAGGGGATGCTCATGTCGATCAATAAGCAAACTTTATTGTTTTGGTCTTTCACAACAATATCTGGTTTATTGGCCTTGATGGTTCGGTCTGTATGTACTGGAAAGTCCCACAGAATGGTTACATTTTCTCCTTCAGTTACAGCCTCAGGGTGGTGATTATACCACTTGTCGGCAGTTTTGATATTGCAATGCCGACTTATTAGCCAGTGGAGATATTGGCCAACTCTGTCATGTCTTAATTTATACTCCACTGGTGCTAAGACTTTACATCCAGAGATTAGGTGGTCCACTGTTTCAATCATGTCGTTGCAGAATCGGCATTTTGGGTCTGCTCTATTTTTCATCACATTGGCCTGGTAGTTCCGGGTTAATAGGCTTTGATCTTGAGCAGCCAGGATGAAACCTTCACTCTCTGCTTTTAGCCCTGAGCTCCGTAGCCACTGATGGGTTTGCTTCTGGTCAACATCAGCTTGTTTGCTGCGGGTCACATATTTGCCGTGCAGAGGTTTCTCCTTCCACCTATCAGCCAATTGCTCGTGCGCTTTTTTCATTGCCATCATTTTCACCTTCTTTGCAACAATAGTTGCCGTACTTCCCTCGGGTTGTTCAGTTTGGGTATCCTGCACGAGATCAATAGCAAATTTTTTGCTTTCCTTTATGATAGAATGAAGCTTCTTTCGTCTCTCGTGATTTTCCACGAGCTTTAGCATCCAGTCATTCGATATTTCAAGATATTTGGCCAGTCCAATTGTGGTTGTTTTGTAAGCTAGTTCAAATTGGATCAGGCCTCGACCTCCTTGGGCTCTGGGAAGGTAAAGGCGATCTACGTCTGCCTATTATTATTATTATTATTATATTATTATTATTATTTTATTATTATTATTATTATTATTATATTATTATTATTATTATTAATCAGGTCACTACCTGGAATCGAACTTGGACTCTTGGGGTTAGTAGTCCGCGCTCTTAACCACTATGACATATGTTCTTAACCCCCCAAGATTACGAGTTCGATTCCTATTATTATTATTATTCAAGTCACTACCTGGAATCGAACTTGGAGTCATGAAGTTAGTAGCCCACGCTCTTAACCACTATGCCATATGCTCTTAACTCCCAAGATTCCGAGTTCGATTCCAGGCGGTGACCTGATTAATAATAATAATAATAATAATAATAATAATAATAATATTAATAATAATAATAATAATAACATCGAAAATTACCTCTGGAATGAGACCCCAGGTTCGAAATTTTCCCAAGACATTGATGTAGCTGAAAAATACGTATTTTAACTCGTTAACGTCAAGGAATTGATTTTAAAATATATTTAAATTTGATATTTTAGTTTCTATTAAATACTAACCCCCATTTAAAAATGTTCATTTCATGAAAAGAAAAGAAAATAATTTCAATGGCAGAAAATAATGTAGTGTATATGACGTGATATATGGATGAATTTCTTCAGCACAGTAAATCAATTTTAAAACTCTAAGCATTCCTGGAATTGGAAAGAACTTTGCTTTACGTTGCCACTAAGAGAGCCATGTTGCTTAGATGTGAACAAAATCTTTGGTGGTATTTCGAATAATGTTAAAAGCTGAAAGCAAAAGGACTTATTTTTAAACCCCTTTCGCAGGATATCGTTTTCAATGGAATATTTGGAATGTTTATCTAATCCATAAAAATACATGTTTTAACTACCGAGTTTCACAATTGTTTGATACGAAACTTTACTGGGAACAGATTGCTAAAATTATAAAACCGGGAGAGGGCCAAATTGAACTACAGCTTGTTTGAAATACTCTCAAAAAGAGGTTCTAATATCAATATTATTTTATAAGCCGAATCTTCGAAGTCACTATCAACCCCGTCTTTGGAAAAATTATATGTATTCAACATTCTATTTAAAACTCCTAAGTGATTCTTCACTTAACGTTTGACAGTTTTATTTATAACTATATGTAAAATTAAACATGTATGTATGTGTGTGTGGGTGTGTGTGTGTGTGTCTGTGTGTAATACATGCTACTTATTCAACGAAAAAGGTAAAGTACATACTTAATATCGAAATTCCTACAGAGAAGCTTTATCACACATGCATCCGTTTATCTTAACATTTATAACCTTTGTCCGCTTCTTCACTTTGTCAATATAATTTAGAATAGCCATCAGGGGATAAAAGGAGGCAAAGGTCTTTGCGGAAATGTCAAATGTTATTAGCATGCACCAAAAGGAAAGAGAGGAAGAAAGAAGACTAAAGAGATGTGGGTAATTCAGGCAAGGAAATGACCAGGGCTACCTAAATCTAATTGAAAATAATGATCCAGAACGATAGATAATTGTTTGTTTTATTGTAAGCAACAGCTACATATTAAGTCTAAGAAATAGCCTTAAATCAACGATGGGGAAACTTCTAATATCAAATCATTCATGTTTCAACGCTGGTTTAGCCGTTAATTCTGCTTAACTGCTAATTAATTGTTAATGTGACTGTTAATTCAATTCCGCGATTCAAGGTTGACTCGGCATTTAAACTATGTTGAAAGTACAGATGGTAATGTTTAAACTCGTATATTTAAACTTGTATATCCTTTTCGTGGCTCTCATCTCAAACATGTCTGGCAACATCAATAGTTTGTATTTCAGCAGCCATATTTTTATCACCTGCTTTCACTGTTCTATTGAAGGCAGCTCTGTGTCCTTTGGACATGTGCTAAGCTTTGTTTTGGTGTTGTTATTTTCATTGTGTGGAGGCGCAATGGCCCGGTGATTATGGCAGGGGACTTGCGGTCGTAGGATCGCAGTTTCGATTCCCAGACCGGGCGTTGTGTGTGTTTTTTGAGCGAAAACACCTAAAGCTCTACGAGGCTCTGGCAGAGACGGGGGTGGCGAACCCTACTATGTTCGTTCACCACAACTTTCTCTCGCTCTTTCTTCTTGTTTCTGTTGTACCTGTATTTCAAAGGACCATCTTTGTCACATTCTATGTCACGCTGAATCACCCCGAGAACTACGTTAAGGAGTACACGTGTCTGTGGAGTGCTCAGCCACTTGCACGGTAATTTCACGAGCAAGTTGTCCCATTGATTGGATCAACTCGAACCCTCGTCGTCGTAACCGACGGAGTGCCGTAGTAATATATACGATCTAGAAAGAAAATAAAGCATGATGATCATGGCTGTGGGTGTTTATTGAGCGAAAACACCTAAAGTTCCACGAGGCTCTGGCTGGGACGCGGGGTTGGTGGACCTTGCTGTACTCTTCCACCACAACTTTCTCACGCTCTTTCTTCCTGTTTCTGTTGTACCTGTATTTCAAAGGAGCCACCCATGTCACACTCTGTGTCACGCTGAATCTCCCCGAAACTACATTAAGGGTATACGTGTCTATAGAGTGCTCAGCCACTTGCACGTTAATTTCACGAGCAGGCTGTTCCGCTCAACTGAAACGCTCATCGTCGTAACCAACGGAGTCTCACGATTTTCACTATTCAAAGTACTTTATGTAGAATGTGTGGGTACCTAGTAGTGTTATTTTCTATGTGTATCATATATTCGTATGTCCTGGTGTTTTGGTTATGTATTTGTCCGTAAGAATGTTAATCATACCTAATACACCTATTGTAACAGAGACTATTTCTGTTTTTATCTCTATTCCCAGATCTTTGTATTTTGCAAGTTTCTGCATTTCTTTTAGAGATACATTGTCACCTGTTTGAATTGATACGTCAATTAGAAGGAATTTTTTCCTTGATTTTCTCTGACAACTATATCCGGAGTATCAACCTTGATCTTTCTATTTGTGTATGGTTGCTTTATCATTTTCTGAGACCTTTTCTGGGATGTGTTCATACTGTTTTTTCTGTCGTCATTCCATAGTGCTTGACATAGTATTCAGTGTATATAGGTCCCAACTCTGTCATGTTTGTGGATATCTTCTTTCTTAACCAGGACTGGGCAACCAGAGACAATATGATTTATTGTTTCTCCCCCATCGCCACATATTCTACAGTAACTTATTGTATTTTTCTTCGTTAAGTGTTTCTGGTAGCTTTTGATGGAGAGGATTTGAGCTTGTGTTTCAATTAAAAATCCTTCAGTCTCTACTTTGAGTCCTGAACTTCCCAACCATTGCTGGGATTTTCTTTTGTTTATTTCTTTTCCGTTTAGCTTATCCCAATATTCGGCATGTAAGGCCATTTCTTGCCATCGTTTTATCCTTTATTTTGTTGTTCCAGTTTTAGTGTAGATTTACAGCTTTTGTTGTTTGCTCTTTTTACTCATAATTATCAGGTACTATGACCCTTTGTTTTGTATTTTTCGGCTTCTGTAAAGAGAGAAAATGCTCTCTTGTTTTGCTCTGTCTTGTGACTATTTGTACCAGTTTATTTTCGGTTCTGAGTTAGATATTTCTGTAATCCTATGATGGTTATTTTATCGTAGTTTTTTTTTTCCTAGTTTTATAAGATTTCTACCACTTTCAGTTCGTTTTATATAAAAGCTTTCTGTGTCAGACTTTAGGCGGTGTATTCTAAATTCCTTGATTATTTTTCTTGCTTTTCCTGTCTAGTTTGGTTAGTTCACTTAGTGTCCAATTCCAGCAGTTGCAAATTACAGCTAGTGAATCTCCACATTCGGTGTTAAGCATCATAGAGTATAGCAATGATGTAAAAGGGACGAATGTCCGAATCTGAGAGGTTGCATTAACTGGCTCAATTCTTCGAACTTAGATAATCTTGGCGAACTTTGGATTATATCATATTTCTTCTTTTCATTTACGCTCTAAAACTGTGTTGTGGTTATTGAAACATTCAAATAAAGCTGTAATGTGATTGCTTCAACCATATTATTAACCAAAATGTTTAACTTCAACTTCAAGCTAACTAAACATATTTAAAGTTAACCAATATCTTATATCATTCAGCTATGTCTACACACCATATTTGATGTGTCGGTGACCGGATATGAGTATGCAATGACTCGAGTAGTACTTTCTTGTATTCTGTAACTGCATTGTCTATTCTCCCAATTCTAGCTTCTTTAAAAGAAAATGATGTCTGTTCAGAGATTTATTATTGCTTGTTTACACTTTTTCGAGGTCAGTGACTTTTCGTCACTAGAAAAAGGATATATGTATTTGCATTGGGACCCCCTTCGTATCGAAGACCGGTGATTGTCGTGCGCTGACGACGGGTAAATACTCAGAAACCCGGGTCCGTGCGTATCACGTCAAGTCGACAATGGGAAGGATGGCTTCCCTTTGCAAAGATTGATAAGGCACAGAAAGTGTGCCAATATCCAGCTGGAGAAGATGTCCTCCTATGGCCACAAGCTACAGTAGCATCCACCCTTAGTGGTTAGCCACATTTAAGTGGCAAATATACTTTACATTGTCGTGCAGCTACTGTTTATACCTCGTTCAGAGATTTATTATTGACGTCACTGGCAGTATACTTAAAATAGTACCGCTTTGTTGATTTTATACACAAACAGAAACTTGGTGTGTATGATTCTTGCATTCTGACAACATGGAGAAGTAGAGGTCGCAGATCTCCTCTATTTACTCAAGAATGGAGTTTTATTAAAGAGTGGTTAATCTGAACTTTTAGAATTTGATGTTTAAATTTCTTGTTTGGAAAGGAAATATGGGCGATATTCCAAATGGTTTCAGTTCATAGGAACTGGTTTACTAAATAGGAATTTACTGCAAGAGACTTAAATGTTGAAAACAGGATATATTCTAGAATTAAGAATTTCAGATAAAGAGACTGATACAGATGTAAATTAGAGCTGGATTTAATTACTATTAAGAGTGGTATATCTTCCGGATCTGACATTTTCAGAAGTTTGCAGCTAAACACTTTGCTACTATCGAATTCTGCTATCTTAGAATTTCATGAACAGCTAGTCGCTTAAGGCTAACCTAATACACTTAGAACAATTCTTAAAGTAAATAAGCTTTAAAATTAAATGCTTAAAAGCTATAATTACCTATTTAGTAATTCTGCACTTGTTCTATTTATCTTTAATTGTTATGAACAAACAGATGTTTAAGATTGATCAAATGCTCCGTATATTTCCCAGATCCAATACACTTTATATTAAACAAATTACATTAATCAAACTACATGGCATTGATAATTGCACAGATTTACTTCGCTTTCGTTCGATGTTAATCAATTGATTGGCCATTCTATTTCTCTGTTTCCATGCATTAAGCGACTCATTTAATAATTGATCTTAAGTATTATTTATCAAATAAATAAAATTGGTTGGATGGATCAAATTAATACTAATATAATACTAACCATCCCCATTAAAGGCAATTAGAAATTTTAAATCCAGTAACAAATATGTTATTGTTTATAGTTTCTGCTTAACCTTACGCGGAAAAGTAAGTTCGCCATATAAATTATAAGTCTAAAATACTGGCTGAATTTTCAAC
>NC_042998.1:32992566-32995066 GCF_006345805.1 Octopus sinensis
AAACCTATATAGTAATCCCCCTAACCTAAACATTCACACACAAACACACACGTAAACCACAGACCCACGACTTATACACATACCTAAACTAACTTATAAACCTCCATATACACCAAAACCCACTCCCTCCCACACAGACAAATTAACTCATACATCCCAAAACCTAAATAACAAACCCATATACACATTCACACACAAACACACACACACAAAACACACACACACAACAGATACATATACTCCCTCACATATACGCATATACATACTCACTAAACTCAATATATACAACAATATTTACACACCCACACTCATACAGAGAAATAAATTATACAACTAAAAACTCGCACACAATCTCATATACATAAACACTCCTATGAAAACAACATTAAATACATCGTAATTACCAGATATCAAAAATAACAATATGACATAAAGGTAAATAAAATACATACTTACAATTCAGTGTCAAATTATGAAGTGAAATTAAATTCTTAGCCGTTAAAAAAATCAAACCAAAATTACGTTACCATAGAAATAACTTATGTAAAAAAACTAACAAACAACTTGCAGTAACCCAAACCCATTCTCTACTCTATGCCTACCTCACTACTACACTATTCCATTCACAATTCCAACAACGCTAGTCCACCTCCCGGTTATTCACGTGGCAAAACGAACACCACTCAAAAATTATGAATGAAACAATGTAATAAAACAACCAACATCGAAAATAGACAAATTACCACGAATTCCCTAAAAAAACCATGATAAACCAAAACTCCTAAAAAGATATAACGATAAATCTCCCTTGCTAAACTCTATAACAAACCTATATAGCAATCTCCCTAACCTAAACATTCACACACAAATACACACTCGTAAACCACAGACCCACTACTTATACACATACCTATACTAACTTATAAACCTCAATATACACCAAAACCCACTCCCTCCCCCACACAGACAAATTAACACATACATCCCAAAACCTAAATAACAACCCATATACACATTCACACACAAACACACACACACACAAACACACACCACAACAAAGATACTATACTACTCCCTCACATATACGCATATACATACTCACTAACTCGATATATACAACAATATTTCCACACCCACACTCATACAGATAAATAAATTAACAACTAAAAACTCGCACACAATCTCATATACATAAACACACCTATGAAAACAACATTAAATACATCGTAATTAACCAGAATATCAAAAATAACAATATGACATAAGGATAAATAAAATACATACTTACAATTCAGTTTCAAATTATGAAGTGAAATTAAATTCTTAGCCGTTAAAAAAATCAAAACACAAATTACGTTACCATAGAAATAACTTATGTAAAAAAATAATACGCGCATGGAAAGTAAACGTCATTTAAATTATGAATGGAGAAATAGGAAAATGGAACTAAAAACTATATCCACGTGGCAAACCAACACTACTTAAAAGAATTTATTATGAATGGATTCTTTAAAAAACCACCATGAAAAATCATTATATACATCTATGAACTTTAGCTCACCTTAGCATCTCTAACAAACACTTGCAGTAACCCAAACCCATTCTCTATGCCTACCTCACTACTACACTATTCCATTCACAATTCCAAGCAACGCTAGTCCACCACCCGGTTATTCACGTGGCAAACGAACACCACTCAAAAATTATGAATGAAACAATGTAATAAAACAACCAACATCGAAAATAGACAAATTACCACGAATTCCCTAAAATAAATTGTTATATACATATATATATATATATATATATATTATATATATATACATACATATATATATATATATATATATATATATATATATATATATATATATTATATAATATATATATATAATACATATATATATTACATATATATTGTATATACATATATATATATTACAATTGCAGCGTGGAAGGTGTTTATAAGCCATTTAAGAAACACACAAAAGCCGTTCGATTCACTTCAATATTTAAGTTTAATTTGTCAAAATATTTTCGTCGCTAAAATCCGCGACCTGTTCACTGACAAAGTCCGTGCAGCACGGACTTTGTCAGTGAACAGGTCGCGGATTTTAGCGACGAAAATATTTTGACAAATTAAACTTAAATATTGAAGTGAATCGAACGGCTTTTGTGTGTTTCTTAATGGCTTATAAACCCTCCACGCTGCAATTGTTTTCGTTTCAGCACACGATCTCAGATCAAATTACTTGCTATGCGAGTACATCTCCGTAAAAAAAACATATATATATATATATATATATATATATATATATATATAGAATATATATTACATATATAATATATATATATATATATATATATATATATAGGGCATTATACATACTGCCACACACTTAAGAGGGACATTAGTCATTTCTACCAAAATTTTACTAATCCCACCGAATGCAATTTTCAAAGTAAGACATTTAAAAAATATAGACCTGTATCACAGTGA
>NC_042998.1:33000066-33012566 GCF_006345805.1 Octopus sinensis
CCCCTAACTTACTCTATGATATATATATATTATTTCGGCCTAGCTAAAGACATCTAGCATATGTAAAACTGCC
Source organism: Octopus sinensis (assembly GCF_006345805.1). Taxonomy (NCBI): domain Eukaryota; kingdom Metazoa; phylum Mollusca; class Cephalopoda; order Octopoda; family Octopodidae; genus Octopus; species Octopus sinensis. Next base: position 33,000,140 of record NC_042998.1, read on the forward strand.
GTCACTGAAAAAACCATTGTTCCACCGTGAGAAAAGTTCTGTTGAACTGTTAATTTAAACTTGGTTATGATGGATCAAATCATAAGTGGATTCGAAGCATGAAGTGGATTCGATCCATCATAACCAAGTTTAAATTAACAGTTCAACAGAACTTTTCTCACGGTGGAACAATGGTTTTTTCAGTGACGGCAGTTTTACATATGCTAGATGTCTTTAGCTAGGCCGAAATAATGCCTTCACCACTTGACCCTTTCTAACGTATTCTACTTCACCAAAAGCTAGAATAGAGATATCACCAACGAAGCCCATTGTTCTTAATGATATGACTATCTTTCTGGATAGTTATAAAAACAAGAAGCCACAAGCAAAAGACAGTCAGTCACTTGGTGATAACTCAGTAAGTCGTCATTTGGTGACAACTGAGTGAGTCGGCTCGTGACAACTCAATCAGTAAGGGAACGGACTGCGAGAATCCTGACCACAAGTAAGGCAGCTACTAAAGACAAGAATCAGACAGAGAAATGAAATTTACTGTCAGCAACTGTGAGACAACGTCCCACGACCCTACAACTTTCACTAGCGCTAATTCTGATCTCTCACAACATCATTCTGTCGCTATCTGTGAAATATTACTAACAACGTGTACACAGAACTATCCAAAGCAAATTTCTACCACATCTAACTTTCTTTCGCATGCCCTCGGATTTTATAATCTGCCCGATGAGGCAAGGTATTTTCAACGTAACGGTAAAAATAAATATTTCCTTAAAACTTCATGCATTGTTCATCTTCATATCTTACAACTTGCCATTACAAAAGAATTTCAACCGATACAAAAAATAAACTTTAACCGTTACAATTGACCCTCAACTAAAAGCTTAATCTGTACTTATATATATATATATGTGTGTGTGTGTGTGTAATGTGGCGGTCTTATATAGGACAATGTTACTGTTGTTTAAGCCCCAAGAAAACATCTTTTCCAGCTGGCTATCGACACACAGTCTGTGTCCGTATAGTGTTTACAAGGGAGGTCATAGCCTCCATCTCCAGCCTTACGTGATACTCACAGACCACGGTTTCTGAGTGGTCACCCGTCCTCAGTGTGAGACAATCACTGGCTGTTCATGAAAACTCTATTATTCTAACTTATTTTCTCACATGTTAGTTTCTTAACATTTGGTCTCTCTGATGAAGTCTTGTGGCTCAACCATTGTTCAACCTCTGGCCAATGTTTGTTCATCTCCATTTATCACTGGCGTCATGAGGAAAACTTGGAAGATTTGGCACCCCTGTGGTAGAAACAGCCGTAAGAGTTTAGTATTTGTACACTCATCTATTCTTATTCGTTTATTTTTATTTATATATTTATTTACTTTTTTATTGGCTTATTTCATTCGTTTACTTGGATCATTTACACATATGATTGTAATCAATGAATACATATAATCGAATGTTTACAGGCTGATGTTTGTCAATTGTTATCTCTTATTTTTTATTTGCCTTAATATATATATATATATATATATATATATATATTATATATATATATATATATTATATATATATATATATATATATATATATATATATATATATATACTTATTTGGAAATGGATGCGTGACGTTCAATGAAATAATAATAATAAATAATATATATATATACATGTATGTATGTATGTATGTATGTATGTATGTATGTATGTATATATATATTTTATACATACATGTATGTGTGTGTATATATATATTACACACATGCTTTTAAGTATGTGACCTCGTGAAGACCACTTGCATTTTTTTCCCTCTGTCCTCCCACCTCGGGATCTTTCTTTCTCCTATGTTTCCACGACGAGAGCTCCGCTCGAAACGAACACGTCCTACCCCTTCTTCCTTCTTTCCTGAGCGCCCAATAATACTTATTTGTTCCACATCCTCGCGTTGTTGTCTTTTTGTTTTTCTTGTTTGGATTAACTTTATATATATATATATATATATATATAATTATATACATGTGTGTGTGTGTGTGCATGCTTGGAAAGTGATTACGGCAATGGAAATAAAGTACTCAAAACTTTAGAGTACATTATATAATAATGTAATACAAATTCAAATTCTTATAGAATATAATTGCTCGTAAAACCATTTTACGCAACAATTAAGAATTTCACAAAACACTTTAACACAATCCACACAGGATGGGCGATTTTATTTTTGCGAAATGATCCACTTCATTTTTGTGGATTTTATTTTCAATATACTTTCTTGAGAACATTTTTCCTTTCCTTTATTTTATTTAATTTCGAATGCATCCCGTTATTTATTTATTTTGCTTTGTTTTGTCCTCTGCTTCATCATTTCTTGTTCTAATCTTTCCGCTCACCATAAGCAAAGATATATATTTTTTCTTCTTTTCGCTCACTATTCTTCCCTGAATTTTCGTTCCCTTTTTTCTTTCTGTTTCCATTCTCGGTACTTTTCATCATTTCACCACATTTAGTTTCCACGCTTTTTCTCTCTCCTCATATAATCAGCTAAATTTATATTGTCTTTCTAAATTTTATGCTATTAGAACAGACACGTCTTCAGCATTTACTCCCATATAAATATATATCTTTCTCCTATCTAGATTTACTCCTTCACAGATACTCTTTCTTTCTACTTTCTATTTCTCACTCGGTTTTCTGATTTAAATCAGTTTTATAGCCACACATTTTTCATGTTTAATTTCACTTTCTCTAATCAATGAAACTTCTAGTATCATTTATGATACCCTCAGATGAATAAAGGGGGCACTCTTTCCATATCTTCCCCGTTCTTTATTTTTCGCTGTTTCCTCTTCTATTTCTAACATTTACATATTCTTTCCATTTCCTTTATCGCCTGCTTCCTTCCAATCTCTCCCTCCCTATCGCTCTCTTTCTCTCTCTCTCTCTCTCTCATTCTCAATCTTTATGTTCTCTAGTTTTCTTTTACTCTATGTTTCGTTTGCTTAATACCTGGATTTACGATTATAACTTCGGGGGCTTGATTCTAACACTGGACAGTTTCTTTAAGTAAATCGTTTCATTTCACGCTTCTCCGGTCTACTTAGCTATAAATGGGTACCAAATGAACCCTGGGGAAGCTCTCTCCATCTCCAGTTATTACATACCAGATTTTCTTCTGGGTCAAAGTCAAGAGGGTTGAGATTGTACCCATGTCTGCTTGCGACTACATAGGAATCTAAAACAATCACCGAAGGGATGATATACTCTACAAGGTCAGTCTCCGTTCCGTAGGACAGTTGAGCCTTTTTATGTATTGAATGTTAACATTTCTTCTCCTCAGTTTGATTTGATTTTTATAACTTAATCAAACTGAATTTTTAAAATTAAGATGTAAGCTGTTTTGAAAAAATGACAATGGAAAACTCGGAACTAACAGTAATGATAATGGCAGTTATTTTACAGATTTTTTTTTATTTGGTTGAGTCTGAAGGAAGAAGCAGAGCCTATGGTCTTTGTAGGCGTTCCGAAAGATGATGTTCCGTATAATCTTTTGCACGTCAACACCTGCAGGAAAGATATGAGCAGGAAAGGAGACTTCAGACACCCGTTGTTCTGGGGGAGAAGGAAGGAAGCTTGTGGTTAGTTCAGGGAAAGAGAGGTTCGTTACACTAAGGATAATGAAAGATGAAGAGATGGGTAGGTCTGAGCGCCTGAAGGTATGAGGCTAACAAGTTATAGTAGCGAGAGTAAAGACAGATGGAACTGCACGCTTGTGGGTCACATGAGGCCATACTAATCGGCCGAGTCACCATTCTTAGGATGCGTTTCAGGGTATCAACAGTGCTTGAACAGCTGTGAGCGCAGTCCTCCATTGCCTTTTAGAGGGTCCGCAGCTGCTTAGGGTTGAAATATCTCCAGGTTATAAAAAGGAAAGCTAGTTTGGGGTTCGTTGCAGCTATGCTAAGGGTGTGCTTTTGTATGAAAGTACCCTCGAGAATAGCGGAACCTCGTAGTTGGAACGAATTGGTGTTCAGGGAGGTCTTGGACAGTGAGATTCCTCGATTATTCTTAAAGGCCCTATATCAGGAGTACTACATCAATATCATGCCCCCTTTTTTACCTTTGTGTACCATGTATTTTCCCTTTTCTTTTCATTGTATACTGTATATACTTACTCCTGTTTTTTTTATTTTATGATTTCATTATAAATGAAACCCCACGCTTTGATTTTTGTCTTTGTATTGTCCCCCTCAACTTTCGCCCTGCTGGCAAATAAATGAAATCGTTGTTGCTGTTGTTGTTGTTACTGTTGCTGCTGTTGTTGTTGGTGGTGTTGCTGCTGCTGCTGCAGCTGTTGTTGCAGTTGTTGCTGCTCTTTGTTGTTGTTGTTGTTAAAATATAAAATGAATGACCGTCTGTGAATTTCGCCTGCAATAGATCGACAGAGTGTAACAGGCAGTCGCTGGAAACTGGTGTAAGTATGATAATAAGAGGTGGATTTAAATGTCAAAAAGCTACTGCAAATTTTAAAAGGTGTTTTTACTAAGGAAGAAAGAGATTCAAAGAGATTCTAAACTCTTTGATATACAGAAAGACTTTACTCAGACAATTTACAGGAAAACGAGGTCATGGCTTAAAAGGAAATGCTTTGCATTTATTTTTCTTTCTCTCTGTCTACATACGAACGACTGCGTATGACACATACACATATACACACGTACATGCACACACATACACACACACAAAACAAATATTAATATAATATATATATATATTATATATATATATATATATATATAATATATATATATATATATATATATAAAAATTATTAGAGACAAAACCACTATTTTGCAAAACAAACAAGGAAAGACTTAATCAATACATAAAATTTTAATAAATAGTCAAAAAGACCGCCACTACAATTGTTTCTTGTCTTGATCGACAATCTTCAGGTGGACTTCCAATCTAAAATATCAATATTTTAAAATATAAAAATAATAATTTAAAATAATTAAAGTATGAATGAAAAAATATAAATATATAATCCATATATAACCTATATAAATCCATATATAATCAATATATAAACCATATATAAACTAAAATAAACCTATCAACAATTAAATATAAAATATAAAATATAAATAATAAAAATATAAAACAAAACAAAAAAATAATAATAATATAATAATAAACTATATATACACCCATACACATATACCTAATTATATATAACCATATCTAACTACATACACTAAATCACACCCCTATATATATATCCCTATACATACACATAAAAACGTCTAGGCAACTATAAATAAAATAGCTAAATACTTCAACACAATACTTATTCATACTCCCACACACACACACATACAACCCACATTCACGCTCTAGAAAACGGACATCACTTAAAATATGAACGGAGAAATGGAATAAATGGAATTAAAAATTATATTCACTTGGTAAAACGAACACTACTTAAAAATTATGAATGAAACAATGCAATAAAACAACAGACATCGCAAATAGACACAAATTACTACGAATTCCTTAACAAACCTACCATGATAAACCAAAACTCATAAAAACATATAATGATAAAATCTCCCTTTACTAAACTCTATAACATACCTATATAGCAATCCCCCTAACCTAAACATTCACACACAAATACACACACGTAAACCACACACCACGACATATACTAATACCCACACCACTTACACATACCTATAATACATATAAACCTCAACATATACTCCAAAAACCCACTCAACCACACAGACAAATAAACACAAAAATTATGAATGGATTTCTTTATAAAACTACCATGATAAGCTAAAACTCACAAAACATAAATGATAAAACCTCCCTTTACTAAACACTATAACATACTTATATAGCAATCCCTTTAACCTATACATTCACACACAAATACACACACGTAAACCACACACCCATAACAAATACAAACACCCACCCCACTCACACACACCCACAAGTACATATAAGCCTCAACATATACACCAAACAAAATTACTTTACCAAGGAACTTAACATATGTATAAAAAGTATAACCGCTCTGGAAACGAACATCTTTTAAAATAATGAATGGAGAAATGGAATAAATGGAATAAAAATAATATTCACGTGGCAAAACGAACACCACTCAAAATTATGAATGAAACAATGTAAAAAACAACCAACATCGAAAATAGACAAATTACCACGAATTCCCTAAAAAAAAACCATGATAAACCAAAACTCTTAAAAACATATAACGATAAAATCTCCCTTTGCTAAACTCTATAACAAACCTATATAGCAATCCCCCTAACCTAAACATTCACACACAAAAACACACACGTAAACCACAGACCCACGACTTATACACATACCTATACTAACTTATAAACCTCAATATACACAAAAACCCACTCCCTCCCCACACAGACAAATTAACACATACATCCCAAAACCTAAATAACAAACCCATATACACATTCACACACAAACACACACACACGCAAAACACACACACACAACAGATACATATACTCCCTCACATATACGCATATACATACTCACTAAACTCGATATATACAACAATATTTACACACCCACACTCATACAGATAAATAAATTATACAACTAAAAACTCACACACAATCTCATATACATAAACACTCCAATACAAAACAACATTAAATACATCGTAATTAACCAGAATATCAAAAATAACAATATGACATAAGGAGAAATAAAATACATACTTACAAGTCAGTTTCAATTATGAAGTGAAATTAAATTCTTAGCCGTTAAAAAACAAAACCAAATTACGTTACCATAGAAATATAACTTATGTAAAAAAAGAATACGCGCCATGGAAAGTAAACGTCATTTAAAATTATGAATGGAGAAATAGAATAAATGGAACTAAAAACTATATCCACGTGGCAAACCAACACTACTTAAAAAAAAAAAAATTTATTATGAATGGATTCTTTAATAAAACTACCATAATAAATTATTATATACAATTATGAGCTTTAGCTCATCTTAGCAGCTCTAACAAACAACTTGTAGTAACCCATATCTATTCTCGATACCTGCCTTACTACTACACTATTCCATTCCCAATTCCAAGCAACGCTAGCCCACCACCCGGTTACAATTCCCAACTCCACCCATTCATTCACAATTTCAACGACGTTCAACTCCACAGCGCTACATATAAGCCTCAACATATACACCGGAGATTCGCTTTCAATCCGTGCGGATGGGTGAGAGTATACATTGAGTGTAGTGATGGGGCTCCCATTACTATACACATTGTACCTGTGTGGTAGTCTCCATGTGTATATCACGCACGGGTATAAATGCAGGGGGTACACGCGCACGGCATGTACGTGTACCCCCTCACATGTACATATGCATGCTAGTTGGGCTCGATATGTGCAACAATGTAATCGCGCCCGCATACATGCATATGGGCGAGTTGCACAATCAAAATACGCACACGTGTGTGTGTGCGTTCCCTGGTTGTGCAATTCACCCATCTGGGTGTGAGTAGGTGTAAGCGTATTGCTGTGGATGTCGAGCTTGATACGTATGATATGAGTGTGTATTGGGGAGTTGTACGTATTTATTGTGTGCATGCTTCACGCACGTACGTCCATGTATGGATGAATATATTGGGATTGCTATGTGGGTGTAAATTGGGTATAGAGGGGGGAGTTTTGTCATTGTAGGGTGTAGGTTTCATTTGTGATGGTGGTTTGTTGGTGATTTTTAATATGTTCTGTATATTGGTTAGTTATGTATTATTCTAGTGTGTATAATTGTATACATATGATTGGTGTGAGTGGGATTACGCCCATTTTTGGGGATGTATGTGTTTATTTGTCCGTATAGGGCGGGAGTGGCCGTTTGGTGTATATGTTGAGGCTCACATGCAATTCCAGGTACACGCGAATGAAGTGGGCACTTATATTTGTTATGGATGTGTATACTTTATTATAACAGACAATACCCAAATAAAATCTGTCAATTCAACATACCAAATAAAAAACAAAAAACAAAGGGATCGTAAACATTCACACATACATACAAAACTCAATAAAAACACCACTAAATAACACCCATCAACATATAAATATATCCTCCAAAATACATATAACAAATGCATAATAAAAATACATAATAAAATAAAATAAAAATAAAAAAATATATAAATAAAGAAAATAAAAAAATCTAATATAAATTATTAAAGTTTTAACATACCATAAACTGTTATATTAATATACATTAAAAGTGAACTAATTAAAACAAAGAAATATCAATAAAGACTAACTATAATTAAAGCCTAGACTACATATAATGAGCTTTATACATCCATTTGTGGATTATAGTCTTACAGTTGTTTCAGGTGTACATTTTGAGTGCGTCTGTGTTTCAAAAAAATATCCTGAACGATCGGAGTTCAACTAATCAACTGCCAAAGGAAAGGAAGACAAGAAAAGAGAAAAGATGGAAAGAAAGAAAGGAAACAGAAAAAAAAATTACTCAGAATGACATTTATACGGAACTAGATCGGCTGCTTCTAGCCATTAGCCTTAAGCTATTGTTCTCTCTTATCATGGTACAATGGTATCAACATACAGTACGGAAATTAGATCCCCAAAAACTTTGTTAGGGCCGGCTTTTAGCGATTACAACTATATTTTGGATGTTATGCTAAGGGAGATGTTTGGGTACGCTCCCTGTTGCGATGGGTTAATAATTTAACATACAATATAGAAATCTGATACCCAGTAACTTCGTTAGGATTGGTAGCTTTTGCCGACTACTACTATATTTTAGACTCTGTGCCAAGGAAGGTGTTTGGCTTAATATTTTTTGAGATATACAGAAATATATTTCGACAGTTGTAGATGATACATAATTATTTTGTCCGTTATAATTCTGTTGCTTTTAATTGTAATTGATATAAAGTTTCATGGCTAACGCACACGCTCATGAGGCATAGGCATTTGAATTATTTTTTTATACTATCCAGCCGTCCTTTCACACGGAATTTCCCCTATCTTCAAACTATTGGCTCTAATGAGGCTTATATAAGGGAATTGAATTGTTTATATATCAAAAAATGTATATAAGTCAAAGCAAATTGTTGGCTTTTTTGGGTTTTTTTTTAGTAATTGTTTATGTTGCCATACCTTATAATATATTCATGGTATATCATGTTATATAATATATTATGCTATATAATATTATGTTATATAATATAAATAATTATTGGATTGTCAATTGTATCTCTCTATTTAATTTTCATATATATATGTTATTTTGTTGATTTAAGCAAGGCACTCGATACGGTTAATCGAAATGCTCTGTGGCTAATTCGATGAAAAATACGTTGCCCAGAAATATTTGTGAACATGATCAGGGTTTTGCATTAAGATATGAAGGCTAGAGTTAATTTTGGTGGTAGGCTCTCAGAATCATTTGCCGTGAACAATGGATTAAAGCAAGGAGACCTTGATGCACCCACACCCTTTGCAATATACGTTACTGCTGTGTTGTTACACGCTTTTCAAAACTCCGAGGAAAGTAGTTACATAAGGTATCGAGCAACAGGGAATGTTTTTAATCTTACCAGACTGAAATTCAAAACAAAGGTTTTTACTTCACTCATTAGGGAACTCTTATACTCTAACGATTGCAATTTAGTCAGTCACTCTGAAATGGGCCTGCAGTCTCTTGTATCGGCATTTGACACAGCTTGTGATTGTTTTGGTCTGACTATCAGCTTGAAAAAACAGTTGTAATGTTTCAACTTGAACGTGGTTCTGTTTGCAACTCCTCTAAAAATTTCGTTAAGGGTAAATTACTTGAAGTTGTTGGCTCTTTCATTTACTTTGGAAGCCTTGTACAAAATGAGGGAAATCTGGACACAGAAATACATCTGCGAATTCAAATGGCAGCACAAGCATTTAGTGATTTGGAGTCATGTTTTTTGCGCTAGCGACATATAAATGACAGCACAAAATTGGCCCTTTACAAATAGTTTGTCTCACCATCCCTGTTGTATTCTTCTGAATCATGGACATGTTATGAAAGACATTAAAAATCTTTAAAACTCTTCCACCTAAAGCGCCTTCGCCGCATTTTAAATATTAAATGGGTCTTTTTTTTTTATTCCAGATACAGATGTCTTTGCGTCTGCAGGCATCACTTCAATTAGATAAATGATTCTGAAAAATCAAATGAAATTATATGGCCATATTGTTCGAAAAGCGGATGAACGCATACCCAAACAGCTGGGAGAGAGCCTGCAAAGAGGAAACGCAATCGGTGTAATCCTAAAAAGAAGTTTAAGGGCAGCATAAGTCATTTGGAATGGATCCAAAGGCCATAGAAAGCCTTGCTTCGGATCGAGCTGGATGGCGAACAAAAGTCGTCTAGTTGTTTGCTTACGTTTTTTTAAGTTGGTCTAGGTGTTTGCACACAGGAATTTTCCTGATCGTGGGGTCTCGGATTTGTTACCTGTCAAAATTTTATAAAAATATCACTTTACCTGTACTTCGAAGTACTTAATCTATGTTCCCAAATGTGGAGGGTGTGGTGGAGACTACATAGGTCAAACTAGTTTAACCTTGATGGACAGGCTAATGGTGCACAGGTAACAAATCCGGCACCCCATAACCAGGAAAATTTCCGTAAGAAAACACCTAGCTCAATGCCCCGTAAACAAACCCGTAATACTAAATCTTTCCTCTCTATCAATGCACCAGAAACACTTCAACCCAGTTCCGTTTAAATAAGGAAATCATACTCATTAAAAAATATAAACCACAGCTGAATATTTTTTAGAGAGAAGAAAAAACGCTAAAGAGAAAAAGAAAATCAATTTCTCTTCAAAAAAGCAACCAGGTACAACAGAAAATTTCTAAAACCTTAAGTAACAGTTTTCTATCCGAGCTTCGAAACTGCAACTCCAAATCACCATACAATAACACCGTTCAAACACCAGTTGCTAACGTCACCTAACACTAGACCAATGAAATTTTACCTCCGATCAAAACCGAACTTGAGCAAATACAACAAAACGACCCTTTAAAAGAATCAGCCAACTGGAATGGCTGACTGTCCTCCACAGGGAAGCCAACCAGGCAGAACGACGAACTTGACCACCAGAAAAACAAGATGTCACCAGTACTTTAATGGACCAAAAATCAGACCCGTTCGCGGAAAAAAAATTATAAATATACCGGATTCCAAAAAACACCGTTAGAAGCGAAAGTTCCTGCACAGGACGGAAAGAGAATCACAGAAACTGTAAACCAAATCCCTTTTTTTTTACTATTTTCATTTCTCCCTTGTTTTTCTCCCTCTTAACTCAATATGACTGAAACTTGGATGATATTCATTTCTTGTCGACCACTACTAATACTAATGAGTTTTGTACATTTAAACAAGTTGATCCACAGTTTTTATATTTTTGAATGTTAAGAGCATTTAAACTTGTCAACATTGAAACATTTAACTATGTTTTTCTAATTCATAATTCTAAATTTTTACCATTGATAAACGAAAAAATATTGTTGAGCTAGTTTGTTATATATGTATATAAATCTATTTTAAATTTAGGTGCATTTTCAAAATCAAATTTGCCTATGTTTTTCTCCTGCGTGGAAGTACACCCACCTCTTTTGTTACACATACACACACACACACACATACGCACACACACAAACCGAAGGCAGCTTGGTTTTTCCAAGTTACGAGGTCTGATCAATAAGTTTTGAGACTTGCTATAGTAACGAAGCTAAGGCATGCAGTGTAAAGCCACTTAGCAAAGATTGACTTTAAACTCTGTTGTGCATGCACACTAAGTTTTAACGTTCTAGCTCACTTCCGCTGTTCACAGCAGTGCTTGGAAGGAAGGTCGTAGCGTGTGATACCTGCTCAGAGGCCTCCGCAAACTTTCAGGAAGTGTATGTGAAGGAGTGTATGTGCTGCACACAAGTCTACGATGGCCGAAAAATTGTCGATATTGTATAAATTTGTTTAAAAAAGCATGGCTTAGTGGATGGGGTATTCGGCTCACGATCGAAAGGTCGTGAGTTCAATTCCCGGCGACGCGTTGTGCCCTTGAGTAAGACACTATATTTCACGTTGCTCCAGTCCATTCAGCTGTATTTCAAAGGGCCAGCTGTGTCACGCTGAATCTCCCTGAGAACTACGTTGAGGGTACATGCGTCTGTGAAGTGCTCAGCCACTTGCACGTTAATTTCACGAGTAAGTTGTTCCGTTGATCGTATCATTTGGGACCCTCGTCGTCGTAACCAACGGAGTGCTCCTTCTATACATATGTGTGTGTGTTTGCTTGTACGTGTGTGTGTGTGTTCTTATTTAAAATTCTAATG
>NC_042998.1:33017566-33022566 GCF_006345805.1 Octopus sinensis
AATAATAAACTGCGATATGCCGAGGGATCACTGTAATATATATATATATATCATACATACATACATTACACACACAAGTATATATATATATATATATATATATATATATAGATATATATATATATATATATATATATATATACACATATATTTTGAATGTCTATGAAGATTTCTTATACTTTTTGAAAGTGTAAAAGTGATTTTTTAAAACAAATCATTTTTTTTTATGTTATGAAAACTGTTATAAGGATGGTACTAATCTTTTTTGAGAATCACGTGATCACGTGATAGACCAGATCCTTGAATGTTGATATACGTGGCTGGTCACAATGCGCTTTCCATCGTTTTAGCTCCTGAAAGATGCCACCTCGCTGGCTTGCTGAGTAGGTCAACATTCTTCCCTCATCAAAAGGCTAATATGTTGTTGGGTGACCCATTTACAGCTTAGTTGACTGGGGCAACATGAAATGAAGTATTTTGCTCGAAATCACAACCGTCATTCTCCCTAGGAATGGAACCCATGATCAAGTGATCGCGAGTGCAACGCCCTAACTATTCGGCCTCGTGCCTTCACGTGTGTCTGTCTGAATATATATTTGCTTGTGTGAAAGTTCTATTTACTGTACTTGTCTGCAAATTTGTATAATGTGCATCTCTCTTTTTTCTCTTTTACTTGTGTCTGCCATTTGACTGTGGCCATGCTGGAGCACAGCCTTTAGACGAGCAAGTCGACCCCATGATGTATTCTTTGTAAGCCTAGTACTTATTCTATCGGCCTCTTTTGCCGAACCGCTAAGTTATGGGGACGTAAACACACAGCATCGTCTGTCAAGCGATGTTGGGGGACAAACACACACACACAAATACACACAGACACACACACACACATACATTATATATATAATATATATATATATATATATATATATATATATATATATTATATATATATATATATATATATATATATAATATACATACATATATACGACGGGCTTCTTTCATGTTCCGTGTACCAAATCCACTCACAGGCTTTGGTCGGCCCGAGGCTGTAGTAGAAGACACTATGCCCAAGGTGCCACGCAGTGGGACTGAACCTGGAACCATGCGGTTGGTAAGCAAAATACTAACCACACAGCCACTCCTACGCCTCTGTTGGTTTATTTATAAGAAGTTACTCAAGAATAAAGGGATTTGAATAACAACACCTATGGGTAAAGACCCCCGTCGGTCATGAATGACCATTGGATTGCACCTAGAAAGTTCCCCTTTGAGGCACAAGTCTGGACATGGTTTTGTATTAAGCCTCTTCTACCTTGGTCTCTCCTCAAGTACAACTGAGTGATATCAGTTTCCAATACATTGTCAACAATTTTCTAGTTTTTCTGTCAAGTTTTTCTATATCGTTTTTATACTTATCAACATTAATGAACATTTTGGTTCTTAAAATATCTAATAAATATATATGAAGTTTTCAGTTCGCTGTGATCTATCAAGATGTATTGTGTGTTTAATCTGATTCTATTCACAATATTCCATTGATACACAATTTCTCTTAGTGTGAACAATAAAACATTCTTAAGTTTCTAAAGTAACGTATCACATCGCTGAAAATAATATTTTAAGAACACGTTATGACAATTAAATCATGATTTTAGATACAATATAAGAAATTCCTGACAGATTTCACAATTAATTACCATTAAAGTATAGTTAATGGTCATTTTGATTCACTCGCTCATCTTTTCATTATGATTTTTCCGTGATATTTGTCATTTATCAAATATATCATTTTAGATTGAGTTTCATTGTCTCTCATTTTCTCGTTATCTCTTCTCATATTTTCTCTTTATCCGCACTTACATATACACCCAAAACATCATTATGTATGTGTATATATACATGTACATACATACATACATACATACATACATACATACATACATACATACATACATACATACATACATATATACATACATATATATATATATATATATATATATATATATATAAACATACATATATGTACACGTAGACCCTTATACGCATATACATGCATACAAATACATGTGTGTGAATGTGTATTTATGCGTATAAATGTATGTCTGTATGTATATATGTGTGTATTTATGTATGTACATTATCTTTCTGTGTATGATTTTTTCTATGATTAATTGTGATATTTAAAAATATGTTTTTCTCGGTATCGTTTATAAATTAATGTTTGAATACACGACCAAAGAAATATTCCGACAAATTATATTTCATTATTTGTATCTTTTTGATATTCAATGCTATTTACCAATGTATGTTGGAATTAACATATGTAGTTACAGGACAAAATATCTTGGATCTTCTTATATTTACACTTATTGTATTTACACTGAAATTGTAATTGGTAAGTTACAAGATTTCCTATCCCATAATTATGTTTGAGGAAAAATTGCATAAAAACAAGAATTTCTCTGTGTTCTTGCAGAAGTCGTTACCACAATCAATATACGTGTGTACACACACGTACACACACACACATGTATGTATATATGTATGCATATATATATATATATATATATATGTATGTATGCATATATTAATTAATTAATTAATTTAAAAAATTAAAAAATAAATAAATAAATTTAAAAAATTTAGAAATTTATAAATATAAATTAATAATTTCAATTTTAAATTTAAATAATTTAAATTTTTTAATTTTATATTTTATATATTTTGTATATTATATTAATTATTTTTATTTTTATGTTTTGGTTTATGTTTTTCATTGTTTGATTTGGCCTAATAGTGGTTTTATCTCTAATTTAATTTATATATATATATATATATATATATATATCAATGTATATATATATATATATATATATATATATATTAATGTATATATATGTATGCATATCATTATATTCAATGATAAAATCTATATAGGATTTTATCAAGTAGCTAGCATGTAAAAAACCATTTATATACAAGTTAAATCTAGTTCGTTCATCTCAGCCACGTGTGAATAACCAAAAAATATTCAGCAGCGAAAAACTTTGGTTCGAGTGAATTCATATTTATCATTATAATCAAGCATAAAATCTGTATCGGATTTTATCAAGAAGCTAGCATGTAAAAAACCCATTTAGACAGAAATTAATACGAAGTATTTAATTTTAGAAATATAATTATAAAGTTATAAAACCAAATGCTGAGTAATGCCTCATGCTAGAAGAAGACGCCAAATGGCTCTATAATCGTAAACATTTTCATATGCACCGTGGATTGGGTTTGTATCGTATGTATAAATATGTATAATTATGATCCTACCAAAGCTGACCAGAATAAGCATGGGAAGAGATCACAGTAGCAGACCTAAGGATAACACTCACGAAGGTTCGTAAGTGGAAAGCCCCTGGTAATGATAGGGGGCCAAATTTCTGGCTTGCATCGCTCTCGTGTGACATGAAAAGTTAGTCCAGTTATTCAATGAAATTATGGGAGATCCTACAAAAACACCGAAGTATAATGAAGCGAAATTTCCTCAAAACTATTGGCCCATAACATGTCTATCTACCACGTATACAATTTTAACATCCCTCCTCGTGGAGAAAACACAAATTGATGGAACAGAACGATATTTTCCCCACTGAACAAAAAGGATATCGACAAGGCTTATATGAATGCGAAGATAAACACTTAATAAATCGCATTATCCTTGAGAAATGTTATGTCAAACGCAGAAACTTCAGTTCCGCATGGATTGATTATGAAAAAGTCTTTTGACAGCATACTGCATTCATAGATCTTAAATCGCTGCATATCTTCAAAGTCTCTGCTGTGATTTCAAACTTCCTGAAGTACATGTCAATTTGGAATACGAATCTCCAATTATGCAATTATAGCACTCTGGTAGAGTACTTACCACAAAAAATATTAACATCAATTGCGGCATTTTCCAAGGTGACTCACTTTCACCTTTAATTTCCTGCATAGCCCTAATACCCCTTACAAGTGAACTTAACAGAGCAGAGTATGGATATAAAATGTGCGACAAGGTAAAACTGTACAGCAAAGATGATAATGAGCTTGAAGGCCTACTACGTAGTGTGAAAGCATTCAGTGAGGACATCGGGATGAAATTTGATCTTAATAAATGTGCCAAGGCCACTTTTCAGAAAGGGAAATTGAAGACCTCATATTCAATGGTGTTAGATGTTTACACAGTTATAAGAGAACTCGAGCAGGAACAAACTTACAAATACCTCGGAATAAATAAGGGCTCTGGCATTCAGCATGCAAGCATGAAAGTGAAGATCAAGAAGGAATGTTGCAGGAGAGTTCGAGCAGTCCTAAAATCCGAGTTAAATGCGTGTAACAAGGTGTTAGCTATAAATTCCTTAGCAGTTCCGGTTGTTATTTACAGTTTCAATGTGCTGGACTGGAATATCAACGAAATAAGTAAGATTGACAGGAAAATCCGTAAGCTGCTGACTTGCAATAAGATGCACCACCCAAAAGCAGACGCAGATCGTCTTTACCTACCCACAGCTCAAGGCGGTCGAGGCTTGATCCAATTTGAAATCTCCTATAAAACCACCAAAATTGGACTGGTAAAATATCTTGAAGCATCTAACGACTGAATGCTAAAGCTCGTTGAAAACGATAAAACACATATGAAGCTTCATTCTGTTATGAAGGAGAGCAAAGCATTTTCAAGTGAGTTTATGCACAATACTCAGGTTAAACAGCATAATGGAAGTGCAACAAATTTAGTTGAAAAGAAGGTGAAATCAATAGCAAAGCAAAATGCGCTTGAACAATTGGCTGATAGCTGGGAACAAAAACCTCTGTATGGTAAATAAATGGCCTGTAGCAAACAAGATGATGTAGACCAGAAGCATTCCCATCAATGGCTATGGAGCTCGGGGCTAAAGGAAGAGAGTGACGGCTTTATCTTGGCTACCTAAAATCAGAGCTTGTTGACCTGGAACTATCAAGCC
>NC_042998.1:33027566-33029731 GCF_006345805.1 Octopus sinensis
CGTACGTACGTACGTACGTATATATATACATATATTTTCTTTTATTCTTTTACTTGTTTCAGTCATTTGACTTGCGGCCATGCTGGCGTACCACTTTTAGTGGAGCAAATCGATCCCAGGACTTATTTTTTGTAAGCCTAGAACTTGTCACTTTTGCTGCACCGCTAAGTTACGGGGATGTAAACACAACAGCATCGGTTGTCAAGCGATGGGGGTGGAAGGACAAACACAGACACAAATAACAGACAGACACACACAGACACACACACACACACAAACACACATATATATACGACGGGCTTCTTTCAGTTTCCGTCTAACAAATCCACTCACAAGGCTTTGGTCGGCCCGAGGATATAGTAGAAAACACTCGTCCAAGGCACGCAGTGGGGTTGAACTCGGAACCATGTGACTGGGCAGCAAGCTTTTTATCACACAGCTACTCCGGGGCCTCTCTCTCTCTCTCTCTCTCTATATATATATAATATATATATATATAATTATATATATAACAGATATAATATATGTATGTATGTATTGTATGTATGTATGTATGTATGTATGTATGTATGTATGCATATGAGTGAGTGTGGTGTGGGTGTGTGTGGTGTGCATTATGTGACTAACGAGAAATCTTCGTTTCAAGCTATCTGGTACTTTAGTTTATTAAAAAGATTCTAGAAATTTCAGAATATTCCGTTGCAATATCTAGAGACGAATTCGTGTTGTCATGCTCATTTATTTTTATTAGTATTCTACAATCACCTTTTGGTGTGGATGCTGTATTTGTGGCTGTACAGCTGTCGATGGATGGATCTCTGTCACATGTGTTTCAACCATAAAGCACAAGATGGTACATTTATTCTATTGTTTAACGTCCGGGAAATCGCAAATGAATTCCTTTGAAATAAAGGTCTTTCCATCATGACGTTTTCGAAACGTGTCCTAGATATAACAAAATGAAGAGCTGACTGTGCCAGAAACACCTTCCATCATAGCTTTAATTCAATCAGAGCTGACTTAGGAATAAACAACCATATCAGCAAAACACAGAGAATATCGCACTTGCATCTTCACAAGTTATCCACAGATCACCAAAGATGGCTGTCACAACATGTTCTAGCTCCTGTAGTTCCCTCTGTTTCCTGGCCAATTACTTCCTCCCAAAAAAACATTTACAAAATACAATATAATCTTATAAACGCTGTCTCTCTTCAAAGGTCAAACAAACATTAAACAGATATAAATAGAAGCAGCATCGTTAAGTCTCTTTAGCCCCAAAGTGCTTAAAGTATACACCACCAATGATATGTACACAGGAATAGCAACTCTTGAACTCTGATTGATATCACGTTATTTATTTTCAATATGCAGGCAAAGGGATCCTCTACGTGCTCGCTCGATCTCTTAGAAATAGCAACCAAATGACTTTTAAATCAAGCCATTTCATCTTAGGATAAGACACGTTGGATAAATATTCATAACTGCTTCTATAACAAAATTTGTGGTCATTGTTGAAATGCTTTTCATCATAGATGTGTCCCTTCTGAACTGACCTGCGATTAAACAGCAACAGGCGTACAGAAGTGTCCTCTATAATGAAGACTGTAGAATACGTCCGGATTTCTACACGCTGTACGCATACGATGAACCACATCTTAGATTATACCCTATAGTTCGAAGATAGACAGAACGTTAGTATATTTGAAACAATGAAAAGGCGGCGAGCTGGCAGAAACGTTAGCGCGCCGGGCGAAATGCTTAGCGGTATTTCGTCTGCCGCTACGTTCAAATTCCGCCGAGGTCGACTTTGCCTTTCATCTTTTCAGGGTCGATAACTAAAGGACCAGTTTCGCACTGGAGTTGATGTAATCGACTTAATCTCTTTGTCTGTGCTTGTTTGTCCCCTCTATGTTTAACCCCTTGTGGGCAGTAAAGAAATATATTTGAAACAATGAAACAGTGGGTTGCAGCTGGTCGTTTGGCCGATTATAAGCTATCGTTTGCGGCTTCATAATTGTAACAACTTTAGATGTTATTACTCTCAAATTGTCAGCAATTCAAGATTAACGCAATCTGGCGAATTAATTTCAGTTTAAATTATTTCAAGTATTCTTTTCGCGTAACATGTGAGCTGGCTTTACAGTTTTCCTCTTCATATACCT
>NC_042998.1:33029831-33032331 GCF_006345805.1 Octopus sinensis
TCTTTCAGTTTCCGTCTAACAAATCCACTCACAAGGCTTTGTCGGCCGAGGATATAGTAGAAAACACTCGTCCAAGGCACGCAGTGGGGTTGAACTCGGAACCATGTGACTGGGCAGCAAGCTTTTTATCACCACAGCTACTCCGGGGCCTCTCTCTCTCTCTCTCTCTATATATATATATATATATATATATTATATATATATATACGAGATATATATAGTATGTATGTATGTATGTATGTATGTATGTATGTATGTATGTATGTATGTATGCATATGTGAGTGTGTGTGTGTGTGTGTGTGTGTGTGTGTGTGTGCATTATGTGACTAACGAGAAATCTTCGTTTCAAGCTATCTTTGGTACTTTAGTTTATTAAAAAGATTCTAGAAATTTCAGAATATTCCGTTGCAATATCTAGAGACGAATTTCGTGTTGTCATGCTCATTATATTTTATTAGTATTCTACAATCACCTTTTGGTTGTGGATGCTGTATTTGTGGCTGTACAGCTGTCGATGGATGGATCTCTGTCACATGTGTTTCAACCATAAAGCACAAGATGGTACATTTATTCTATTGTTTAACGTCCGGGAAATCGCAAATGAATTCCTTGAAATAAAGGTCTTCTTCCATCATGACGTTTTCGACAACGTGTTCCTAGATATACAAAAATGAAGAGCTGACTGTTGCCAGAACACCTTCCATCATAGCTTAATTCAATCAGAGCTGACTTAGGAATAAACAACCATATCAGCAAAACACAGAGAATATCGCACTTTGCATCTTCACAAGTTATCCACAGATCACCAAAGATGGCTGTCACAACATGTTCTAGCTCCTGTAGTTCCCTCTGTTTCCTGGCCAATTACTTCCTCCCAAAAAAACATTTACAAAATACAATATAATCTTATAAACGCTGTCTCTCTTCAAAGGTCAAACAAACATTAAACAGATATAAATAGAAGCAGCATCGTTAAGTCTCTTTAGCCCCAAAGTGCTTAAAGTATACACCACCAATGATATGTACACAGGAATAGCAACTCTTGAACTCTGATTGATATCACGTTATTTATTTTCAATATGCAGGCAAAGGGATCCTCTACGTGCTCGCTCGATCTCTTAGAAATAGCAACCAAATGACTTTTAAATCAAGCCATTTCATCTTAGGATAAGACACGTTGGATAAATATTCATAACTGCTTCTATAACAAAATTTGTGGTCATTGTTGAAATGCTTTTCATCATAGATGTGTCCCTTCTGAACTGACCTGCGATTAAACAGCAACAGGCGTACAGAAGTGTCCTCTATAATGAAGACTGTAGAATACGTCCGGATTTCTACACGCTGTACGCATACGATGAACCACATCTTAGATTATACCCTATAGTTCGAAGATAGACAGAACGTTAGTATATTTGAAACAATGAAAAGGCGGCGAGCTGGCAGAAACGTTAGCGCGCCGGGCGAAATGCTTAGCGGTATTTCGTCTGCCGCTACGTTCAAATTCCGCCGAGGTCGACTTTGCCTTTCATCTTTTCAGGGTCGATAACTAAAGGACCAGTTTCGCACTGGAGTTGATGTAATCGACTTAATCTCTTTGTCTGTGCTTGTTTGTCCCCTCTATGTTTAACCCCTTGTGGGCAGTAAAGAAATATATTTGAAACAATGAAACAGTGGGTTGCAGCTGGTCGTTTGGCCGATTATAAGCTATCGTTTGCGGCTTCATAATTGTAACAACTTTAGATGTTATTACTCTCAAATTGTCAGCAATTCAAGATTAACGCAATCTGGCGAATTAATTTCAGTTTAAATTATTTCAAGTATTCTTTTCGCGTAACATGTGAGCTGGCTTTACAGTTTTCCTCTTCATATACCTCTGTTTTCTGTTTTCTTGTGTTTGTCACACTTGTAAGTTTGTCTGTTTGCCACAAGCTCTCTTTCTCTCTCTTACCTTTTCTTCACACATACATAGACTCTCATTACATACATACACATTATGTAAAGTAACATAAGCGCACACATACCTGTTTCTCTCTCTCTCTCTCTGTCTCTCCCTCTCTCTCTCTCTCTCTCTCTCTCTCTCTCTCTCTCTCTCTCTCTCTCTCTCGCTCCTCTCTCTCTCTCTCACCTCTCTCTCTCTCCTCTCTCCTCCTCTCTCTCTCTGCTTCTCATCCTCTCTCTCTCTCTCTCTCTCTCTCTCGTTTTGAATTATTCGATGGCTTTCTTTTGATCTGATGCAACTCTAAAAACTGTTTAGATTCATATACAGAATACCAATTTTAGTCCCTTCTCGCTCTCCTCCCGCTTTCACATCCACCTTTCTCTCTTTCTCTTACTTTTTCATTCTATTTATCTAACTTTCTCCCTCTCTCTATCTCTTTTTCTCTTTCTCTCTCTCTCTCTCTCTTCTATTTTCATCTTTCATCAATATTTAGACACGTTCTTTTGCTTTTGAATTATTGCAGATACATCATGTTAAACCATTTACTTCTTCTTTCG